>NC_091982.1:252542617-252840878 GCF_044704955.1 Pristiophorus japonicus
CCGACACCTGGGAGTCCCTGGCCAAAGATCGCCCTAAGTGGAGGATTTACATCCGGGAGGGCGCTGAGCTCCTCGAGTCACATCGCCGAGAGCATGCAGAAATCAAATGCAGGCAGCGGAAAGAGCATGCGGCAAACCAGTCCCACCCTCCTATTCCCTCAACGACTATCTGTCTCACCTGTGCCAGGGACTGTGGCTCTCGTATTGGACTGTTCAGCCACCTAAGGACTCATTCTAAGAGTGGAAGCAAGTTTTCCTCAATTCAGAGGCACTGCCTATGATGATGATGGTGTATGTGTGTGTGTGTGTGTGTGTGTGTGTGTGTGTGTGTGTGTGACTGGTGTGTGTGTGTCTGACAGGTGTGTGTGTGTGTGACTGGTGTGTGTGTGTGTGTGTGTGTGACTGGTGTGTGTGTGTGTGTGTGTGTGACGTGTGTGTGTGAGACTGGTGAGTGTATGTGTGTGTGTGTGACTGGTGTGTGTGTGTGTGAGTGACTGGTGTGTGTGTGTGTGTGTGTGTGTGTGTGTGTGTGAGACTGTTGACTGTGTGTGACTGGTGTGTGTGACTGGTGAGTGAGTGTGTGTGTGTGTGTGTTTGTGTGACTGGTGTGTGTATGTGGGTGTGTGTGTGTGTGTGTGTGTGTGTGTGTGTGACGTGTGTGTGTGTGTGAGACTGGTGAGTGTATGTGTGTGTGTGTGACTGGTGTGTGTGTGTGTGAGTGACTGGTGTGTGTGTGTGTGTGAGACTGTTGACTGTGTGTGACTGGTGTGTGTGACTGGTGAGTGAGTGTGTGTGACTGGTGTGTGTATGTGGGTGTGTGTGTGTGTGACTGGTGTGTGTATGTGTGTGTGTGTGTGACTGGTGTGTGTGTATGTGGGTGTGTGTGTGTGACTGGTGAGTGTGTGTGTGTGTGACTGGTGTGTGTGTGTGTGTGTGACTGGTGTGTGTATGTGCGTGTGTGGGTGTGTGTATCTCACTGGTGTCCACGTATCCTGCCTCTATTTTCTGCTGATATTCTGGTTTGCTCTTGTTCCATTAGTATGTTTATTCTAAATGGTTTCTACCCTGATTCTGATTGTTTTTATTCTAAATGATCTCCAGTGCAGAAACCCAAGGGCAGACTCCAATCATTAAAATAAAATTTCACAATGTTTCCTTGCATGAGGTCTGATGGCATTCTGATTAATTCTCTGCCCAACCAACACCGTCAGCTCCCACTGGACCACTGCCCTTTGTTATGTTAGATGCCTTGAAACCATTTTCTCCCCTACAGGAACAACCAGTTCTCTCTAAACTATCGGAACAAAGTGAGTGTCTGTGTCATGGGATCATCAACTGTTATTTTTCTGCTAACCCATCAACGTCCTTTGAAAGAACAGAGGGCAGAACGGGATGTACTATTCCATGTCTGGCCTGCCTGCAGTATTGGACAATGTTAACACTGCATCCTTTAAACATTATGACCCGCTAACTAACCATTAAATGGCAAACATATCAGAGACCAGAGTTTCACAATGGACTATTGCCCCACCATTGCTTTCACAGTTGAACTTGCCGTCGATTTAACCCTCAGTGCAGTCACAATCCCTGCTGACAGTGCCAATGTCCATCGACTCACGTCGCCCAGCTTCACAGCCCCGTTTACAAAAGACCTGAGTACGTGTCGAGCATGATCAGACCTTGTCTCAACAATAACCTCCTTCTCCAGCAGGTCCTGGCGATCAGCAGACAGAGAGAAGGTCTGTGACAGTCACACAGCGCGTGACACACCGGCGAGTGACACACCAGCGAGTGACACACCGGCGAGTGACACACCAGCGAGTGACACACCAGCGAGTGACACACCGGCGAGTGACACCTGTCACACAGCGAGTGACACACCAGCGCGTGACACACCAGCGCGTGACACACCGGCGAGTGACACACAGCGAGTGACAACACAGCGAGTGACACTGGGCAGCTCCAGCCCTGCCGAGGGCAAATGTTCGCCCTCGTGTTCAATGTGTGTTGGTCAACAGCGGGTGCGAGGTGAATATCAGACCTCCAGTACCCCTTCAGAGTCAGAGGGCTGTGGGCTCAATGCCAGGGTTAATCTGAGGCCCTGTCCGGGCTCAAAAGACCGCATCACCACATCAGGATCTCCCAAAGAGCTTTACGGCCATGCAGTACTTTTAGAGTGCAGTCACTGTTGTAATCTGGGAAGCGCGGCAGCCAATTTGCGCACAGCAAGCTCCCACACACAGCAATGTGATAATGACCTGCTAATCTGTTTTAGTGATGTTGGCTGATGGATAAATATTGGCCTGAGCTGTGGCAGTCCCAGGATCCCAAGCTGTGCTGATCCTCAGGACCCCAAGCTGAGCCGATCCCCGGGACCCCGAGCTGTGTCCTACCCCGGGACCCCGAGCTGTGTCCTACCCCGGGGCCCCGACCTGTGCCCTACCCCGGGACTGAGCTGTGTCCGACCCCGGAGCCCTGAGCTGTGCTGATCCCCGGGACCCCGAGCTGTGCCGATCCCCGGGACCCCGAGCTGTGCCGATCCCCGGGACCCCGAGCTGTGCCGATCCCCGGGACCCCGAGCTGTGCCGATCCCCGGGATCCCGAGCTGTGTCCTACCCCGGGGCCCCGACCTGTGCCCTACCCCGGGACCCCGAGCTGTGCCGATCCCCGGGACCCCGAGCTGTGCCGATCACCAGGACCCCGAGCTGTGCCGATCCCCGGGACCCCGAGCTGTGCCCTACCCCGGGACTGAGCTGTGCCCTACCCCGGGGCCCCGAGCTGTGTCCTACCCCGGGACTGAGCTGTGTCCTACCCCGGGACTGAGCTGTGCCGATCCCCGGGACCCCGAGCTGTGCCGATCCCCGGGATCCCGAGCTGTGCCCTACCCCGGGACTGAGCTGTGCCGATCCCCGGGACCCCGAGCTGTGCCGATCCCCGGGATCCCGAGCTGTGTCCTACCCCGGGGCCCCGACCTGTGCCCTACCCCGGGACTGAGCTGTGCCCTACCCCGGGGCCCCGACCTGTGCCCTACCCCGGGACTGAGCTGTGTCCTACCCCGGGACCCCGAGCTGTGCCCTACCCCGGGACCACGAGCTGTGTCCTACCCCGGGGCCCCGACCAGTGCCCTACCCCGGGGCCCCGACCTGTGCCCTACCCCGGGACTGAGCTGTGTCCTACCCCGGGACCCCGAGCTGTGTCCTATCCCGGGGCCCCGACCTGTGCCCTACCCCGGGACTGAGCTGTGTCCTACCCCGGGGCCCCGAGCTGTGTCCTACCCCGGGACCCCGAGCTGTGTCCTACCCCGGGACCCCGAGCTGTGCCCTACCCCGGGACCCCGAGCTGTGTCCTACCCCGGGGCCCCGAGCTGTGCTGATCCCCAGGACCCCGAGCTGTGTCCTACCCCGGGGCCCCGACCTATGCCCTACTCCGGGACTGAGCTGTGTCCTACCCCTGGACTGAGCTGTGTCCTACCCCGGGGCCCCGAATGTGCCGATCCCCGGGACCCCGAGCTGTGCCGATCCCCGGGACCCCGAGCTGTGTCCTACCCCGGGACCCCGACCTATGCCCTACTCCGGGACTGAGCTGTGTCCTACCCCTGGACTGAGCTGTGTCCTACCCCGGGGCCCCGAGCTGTGCCCTACCCCGGGACCCCGAGCTGTGCCCTACCCCGGGACCCCGAGCTGTGCCCTACCCCTGGACTGAGCTGTGTCCTACCCCGGGGCCCCGAGCTGTGCCCTACCCCGGGACCGAGCTGAGTCCTACCCCGGGACCCCGAGCTGTGCCCTACCCCGGGACCCCGAGCTGTGCCCTACCCCGGGACTGAGCTGTGTCCTACCCCGGGGCCCCGAGCTGTGCCAATCCCCAGGACCCCGAGCTGTGTCCTACCCCGGGACCCCGAGCTGTGTCCTACCCCGGGGCCCCGAGCTGTGTCCTACCCCGGGACCCCGACCTGTGCCCTACTCCGGGACTGAGCTGTGTCCTACCCCTGGACTGAGCTGTGTCTTACCCCGGGACCCCGAGCTGTGCCCTACCCCGGGACCCCGAGCTGTGCCTTACCCCGGGACCGAGCTGTGTCCTACCCCGGGACCCCGAGCTGTGTCCTACCCCGGGGCCCCGAGCTGTGTCCTACCCCGGGACCCCGACCTGTGCCCTACTCCGGGACTGAGCTGTGTCCTACCCCTGGACTGAGCTGTGTCTTACCCCGGGACCCCGAGCTGTGCCCTACACCGGGACCCCGAGCTGTGTCCTACCCCGGGACCGAGCTGTGTCCTACCCCGGGATCCCGAGCTGTGCCCTACCCCGGGACCCCGAGCTGTGCCCTACCCCGGGACCCCGAGCTGTGCCCTACCCCGGGACCCCGAGCTGTGCCCTACCCCGGGACCCCGAGCTGTGCCCTACCCCGGGACCCCGAGCTGTGCCCTACCCCGGGACCCCGAGCTGTGCCCTACCCCGGCATGCCGAGCTGTGCCGATCCCCCGACCCTGAGCTGTGCCGTCCCCCTGACTCCAAGCTGTGCCTATTGCCCGACCCCGAGCTGTGTCCTACCCCGGGACCGAGCTGTGTCCTACCCCGGGACCCTGAGCTGTGCCCTACCCCACCCCCGAGCTGTGCCCTACCCCGGGACCGAGCTGTGTCCTACCCCGGGACCCCGAGCTGTGCCCTACCCCGGGACCCCGAGCTGTGCCCTACCCCGGGACCCCGAGCTGTGCCCTACCCCGGGACCCCGAGCTGTGCCCTACCCCGGGACCCCGAGCTGTGCCCTACCCCGGGACCAAGCTGTGCCCTACCCCGGGACCCCGAGCTGTGTCCTACCCCGGGACCCCGAGCTGTGTCCTATCCCGGGACTGAGCTGTGTCCTATCCCTGGACCGAGCTGTGTCCTACCCCAGGACCGAGCTGTGTCCTACCCCGGGACCCCGAGCTGTGCCCTACCCCGGGACCGAGCTGTGTCCTACCCCGGGACCGAGCTGTGTCCTACCCCAGGACCGAGCTGTGTCCTACCCCGGGACCCCGAGCTGTGCCCTACCCCGGGACCGAGCTGTGTCCTACCCCGGGACCCCGAGCTGTGCCCTACCCCGGGACCGAGCTGTGTCCTACCCCAGGACCGAGCTGTGTCCTACCCCAGGACCGAGCTGTGCCCTACCCCGGGACCCCGAGCTGTGCCCTACCCCGGGACCCCGAGCTGTGCCCTACCCCGGGACCAAGCTGTGTCCTACCCCGGGACCCCGAGCTGTGCCCTACCCCGGGACCCCGAGCTGTGCCCTACCCCGGGACCGAGCTGTGCACTACCCCGGGACCAAGCTGTGCCCTACCCCGGGACCAAGCTGTGCCCTACCCCGGGACCCCGAGCTGTGCCCTACCCCGGGACCGAGCTGTGCCCTACCCCGGGACCCCGAGCTGTGTCCTACCCCGGGACCAAGCTGTGCCCTACCCTGGGACCAAGCTGTGTCCTACCCCGGGACCCCGAGCTGTGCCCTACCCCGGGACCAAGCTGTGTCCTACCCCGGGACCAAGCTGTGCCCTACCCCGGGACCAAGCTGTGCCCTACCCCGGGACCAAGCTGTGTCCTAACCCGGGACCCCGAGCTGTGTCCTACCCCGGGACCCCGAGCTGTGCCCTACCCCGGGACCCCGAGCTGTGCCCTACCCCGGGACCCCGAGCTGTGCCCTACCCCGGGACCCCGAGCTGTGCCCTACCCCGGGACCAAGCTGTGCCCTACCCCGGGACCCCGAGCTGTGTCCTACCCCGGGACCCCGAGCTGTGCCCTACCCCGGGACCCCGAGATTTGTCCTACCCCGGGACCCCGAGCTGTGCCCTACCCCGGGACCCCGAGCTGTGCCCTACCCCGGGACCCCGAGCTGTGCCCTACCCCGGGACCCCGAGCTGTGCCCTACCCCGGGACCCCGAGCTGTGTCCTACCCCGGGACCCCGAGCTGTGCCCTACCCCGGGACCAAGCTGTGCCCTACCCCGGGACCCCGGGCTGTGTCCTACCCCGGGACCCCGAGCTGTGTCCTACCCCGGGACCCCGAGCTGTGCCCTACCCCGGGACCAAGCTGTGCCCTACCCCGGGACCGAGCTGTGTCCTACCCCGGACCGAGCTGTGTCCTACCCCGGGACCACGAGCTGTGCCCTACCCCGGGACCCCGAGCTGTGTCCTACCCCGGGACCCCGAGCTGTGCCCTACCCCGGGAACGAGCTGTGTCCTACCCCAGGACCGAGCTGTGTCCTACCCCGGGACTGAGCTGTGTCCTACCCCAGGACCGAGCTGTGTCCTACCCCGGGACCCAGCTGTGTCCTACCCCGGGGCCCCGAGCTGTGCCCTACCCCGGGACCCCGAGCTGTGCCCTACCCCGGGACCCCGAGCTGTGCCCTACCCCGGGACCCCGAGCTGTGCCCTACCCCGGGACCCCGAGCTGTGCCCTACCCCGGGACCCCGAGATTTGTCCTACCCCGGGACCCCGAGCTGTGCCCTACCCCGGGACCCCGAGCTGTGCCCTACCCCGGGACCCCGAGCTGTGCCCTACCCCGGGACCCCGAGCTGTGTCCTACCCCGGGACCCCGAGCTGTGCCCTACCCCGGGACCAAGCTGTGCCCTACCCCGGGACCCCGAGCTGTGCCCTACCCCGGGACCAAGCTGTGCCTTACCCCGGGACCGAGCTGTGTCCTACCCCGGGACCGAGCTGTGTCCTACCCCGGGACCCCGAGCTGTGCCCTACCCCGGGACCAAGCTGTGCCCTACCCCGGGACCCCAAGCTGTGCCCTACCCCGGGACCCCGAGCTGTGCCCTACCCCGGGACCAAGCTGTGCCCTACCCCGGGACCCAGAGCTGTGTCCTACCCCGGGACCCCGAGCTGTGCCCTACCCCGGGACCGAGCTGTGTCCTACCCCGGGACCCCGAGCTGTGCCCTACCCCGGCATGCCGAGCTGTGCCGATCCCCCGACCCTGAGCTGTGCCGTCCCCCTGACTCCAAGCTGTGCCTATTGCCCGACCCCGAGCTGTGTCCTACCCCGGGACCGAGCTGTGTCCTACCCCGGGACCCTGAGCTGTGCCCTACCCCACCCCCGAGCTGTGCCCTACCCCGGGACCGAGCTGTGTCCTACCCCGGGACCCCGAGCTGTGCCCTACCCCGGGACCCCGAGCTGTGCCCTACCCCGGGACCCCGAGCTGTGCCCTACCCCGGGACCCCGAGCTGTGCCCTACCCCGGGACCCCGAGCTGTGCCCTACCCCGGGACCAAGCTGTGCCCTACCCCGGGACCCCGAGCTGTGTCCTACCCCGGGACCCCGAGCTGTGTCCTATCCCGGGACTGAGCTGTGTCCTATCCCTGGACCGAGCTGTGTCCTACCCCAGGACCGAGCTGTGTCCTACCCCGGGACCCCGAGCTGTGCCCTACCCCGGGACCGAGCTGTGTCCTACCCCGGGACCGAGCTGTGTCCTACCCCAGGACCGAGCTGTGTCCTACCCCGGGACCCCGAGCTGTGCCCTACCCCGGGACCGAGCTGTGTCCTACCCCGGGACCCCGAGCTGTGCCCTACCCCGGGACCGAGCTGTGTCCTACCCCAGGACCGAGCTGTGTCCTACCCCAGGACCGAGCTGTGCCCTACCCCGGGACCCCGAGCTGTGCCCTACCCCGGGACCAAGCTGTGCCCTACCCCGGGACCCCGAGCTGTGCCCTACCCCGGGACCCCGAGCTGTGCCCTACCCCGGGACCAAGCTGTGTCCTACCCCGGGACCCCGAGCTGTGCCCTACCCCGGGACCCCGAGCTGTGCCCTACCCCGGGACCGAGCTGTGCCCTACCCCGGGACCAAGCTGTGCCCTACCCCGGGACCAAGCTGTGCCCTACCCCGGGACCCCGAGCTGTGCCCTACCCCGGGACCGAGCTGTGCCCTACCCCGGGACCCCGAGCTGTGTCCTACCCCGGGACCAAGCTGTGCCCTACCCTGGGACCAAGCTGTGTCCTACCCCGGGACCCCGAGCTGTGCCCTACCCCGGGACCAAGCTGTGTCCTACCCCGGGACCAAGCTGTGCCCTACCCCGGGACCAAGCTGTGTCCTAACCCGGGACCCCGAGCTGTGTCCTACCCCGGGACCCCGAGCTGTGCCCTACCCCGGGACCCCGAGCTGTGCCCTACCCCGGGACCCCGAGCTGTGCCCTACCCCGGGACCCCGAGCTGTGCCCTACCCCGGGACCAAGCTGTGCCCTACCCCGGGACCCCGAGCTGTGTCCTACCCCGGGACCCCGAGCTGTGCCCTACCCCGGGACCCCGAGATTTGTCCTACCCCGGGACCCCGAGCTGTGCCCTACCCCGGGACCCCGAGCTGTGCCCTACCCCGGGACCCCGAGCTGTGCCCTACCCCGGGACCCCGAGCTGTGCCCTACCCCGGGACCCCGAGCTGTGTCCTACCCCGGGACCCCGAGCTGTGCCCTACCCCGGGACCAAGCTGTGCCCTACCCCGGGACCCCGAGCTGTGTCCTACCCCGGGACCCCGAGCTGTGCCCTACCCCGGGACCAAGCTGTGCCCTACCCCGGGACCGAGCTGTGTCCTACCCCGGACCGAGCTGTGTCCTACCCCGGGACCACGAGCTGTGCCCTACCCCGGGACCCCGAGCTGTGTCCTACCCCGGGACCCCGAGCTGTGCCCTACCCCGGGAACGAGCTGTGTCCTACCCCAGGACCGAGCTGTGTCCTACCCCGGGACTGAGCTGTGTCCTACCCCAGGACCGAGCTGTGTCCTACCCCGGGACCCAGCTGTGTCCTACCCCGGGGCCCCGAGCTGTGCCCTACCCCGGGACCCCGAGCTGTGCCCTACCCCGGGACCCCGAGCTGTGCCCTACCCCGGGACCCCGAGCTGTGCCCTACCCCGGGACCCCGAGCTGTGCCCTACCCCGGGACCCCGAGATTTGTCCTACCCCGGGACCCCGAGCTGTGCCCTACCCCGGGACCCCGAGCTGTGCCCTACCCCGGGACCCCGAGCTGTGCCCTACCCCGGGACCCCGAGCTGTGTCCTACCCCGGGACCCCGAGCTGTGCCCTACCCCGGGACCAAGCTGTGCCCTACCCCGGGACCCCGAGCTGTGCCCTACCCCGGGACCAAGCTGTGCCTTACCCCGGGACCGAGCTGTGTCCTACCCCGGGACCGAGCTGTGTCCTACCCCGGGACCCCGAGCTGTGCCCTACCCCGGGACCAAGCTGTGCCCTACCCCGGGACCCCAAGCTGTGCCCTACCCCGGGACCCCGAGCTGTGCCCTACCCCGGGACCAAGCTGTGCCCTACCCCGGGACCCCGAGCTGTGTCCTACCCCGGGACCCCGAGCTGTGCCCTACCCCGGGACCGAGCTGTGTCCTACCCCGGGACCCCGAGCTGTGTCCTACCCCGGGACCCCGAGCTGTGCCCTACCCCGGGACCCCGAGCTGTGTCCTACCCCGGGACCCCGAGCTGTGTCCTACCCCGGGACCCCGAGCTGTGCCCTACCCCGGGACCAAGCTGTGCCCTACCCCGGGACCAAGCTGTGCCCTACCCCGGGACCAAGCTGTGCCCTACCCCGGGACCAAGCTGTGCCCTACCCCGGGACAAAGCTGTGTCCTACCCCGGGACCGAGCTGTGTCCTACCCCGGGACCGAGCTGTGCCCTACCCCGGGACCAAGCTGTGCCCTACCCCGGGACCAAGCTGTGTCCTACCCCGGGACCAAGCTGTGCCCTACCCCGGGACCCCGAGCTGTGCCCTACCCCGGGACCAAGCTGTGCCCTACCCCGGGACCAAGCTGTGCCCTACCCCGGGACCAAGCTGTGTCCTACCCCGGGACCAAGCTGTGCCCTACCCCGGGACCCCGAGCTGTGCCCTACCCCGCGACCCCGAGCTGTGCCCTACCCCGGGACCCCGAGCTGTGCCCTACCCCGGGACCCCGAGCTGTGCCCTACCCCGGGACCCCGAGCTGTGCCCTACCCCGGGACCCCGAGCTGTGCCCTACCCCAGGACCCCGAGCTGTGCCCTACCCCGGGACCCCGAGCTGTGCCCTACCCCGGGACCAAGCTGTGCCCTACCCCGGGACCAAGCTGTGCCCTACCCCGGGACCCCGAGCTGTGCCCTACCCCGGGACCCCGAGCTGTGCCCTACCCCGGGACCAAGCTGTGCCCTACCCCGGGACCCCGAGCTGTGCCCTACCCCGGGACCCCGAGCTGTGCCCTACCCCGGGACCAAGCTGTGCCCTACCCCGGGACCGAGCTGTGCCCTACCCCGGGACCCCGAGCTGTGCCCTACCCCGGGACCAAGCTGTGCCCTACCCCGGGACCAAGCTGTGCCCTACCCCGGGACCAAGCTGTGCCCTACCCCGGGACCCCGAGCTGTGCCCTACCCCGGGACCAAGCTGTGTCCTACCCCGGGACCCCGAGCTGTGCCCTACCCCGGGACCCCGAGCTGTGTCCTACCCCGGGACCCTGAGCTGTGCCCTACCCCGGGACCAAGCTGTGCCCTACCCCGGGACCCCGAGCTGTGTCCTACCCCGGGACCCCGAGCTGTGTCCTACCCCGGGACCCCGAGCTGTGTCCTACCCCGGGACCCCGAGCTGTGTCCTACCCCGGGACCCCGATCTGTGCCCTACCCCGGGACCCCGAGCTGTGCCCTACCCCGGGACCCCGAGCTGTGTCCTACCCCGGGACCCCGAGCTGTGCCCTACCCCGGGACCCCGAGCTGTGTCCTACCCCGGGACCGAGCTGTGTCCTACCCCGGGACCCCGAGCTGTGCTGGACAGAGGTCTTTGGGCTGCGAAGCCAGGTCAAATGTTATTTGAAGGCGGCGATGAAAGAGCAGCTTCCAGCAGAGGGAGAGGAGGGGCATCACCACGTCCATCACGCCGAGGCTGGCCGGCTGCAGGTTTGAAGACGTTGTATGGAATGCAGCAACTTGTTCCCATGTGCTTATTCTGATCCAATTATCTCCTTCATTGGATCAGAATAAACAGGATAAATAAACAACCTTTCTTTTCCAGTTCCCTCTCCTCCTGGGAGCCAGGTATCCTCGATGTCCAAATGGCCGTTCTACATCTTCACAGGGACAGTAGGCGGGATATTCGACGACAGTGAACATCACACCAGAGCCCAAATCTGTCCTCACTCAATACCCACACTCACCGTCGGGGTTAAGGGCCAATGACTTACTGCCGGATCTACAGGCGTCTCTCTCGGTTTCCAGTAGAGACGCAGGCCATTCAGCCCATCATATCTGTGCCAACTCTTTACAAGGGCACCCCCAAAACTTATCTCACTGCCCTACTCTCTCCCCATAGGCCTGTATCAATCCCCAAACTAATCCCACTGCCCCCTCTCTCTCTCCATAACCCTGTATCAATCCCCAAACTAATTCCACTGCCCCTCTCTCTCTCCTCATAGCCCTGTATCAATCCCCAAACTAATTCCATTGCCCCGTTCTTTCGCAATAGCCCTGTATCAATGCCAACTAATCCCATTGGCCCGCTCTCTCCCCATAGCCCTGTATTAATCCCAAACTAATCCCACTGCCCTTCTGTGTCTGTCACTGTCACAAGGTCAGTGTTGAGGGTGGGGCCAGTGTTGTGGGTGGGGCCAGTGCTGAGATCAGGGGCGTGTGGTGGGCGGGACCAGTGTTGTGGGCGGGGCCTGATACCGGCTAATTGAATCTTGAACCAGTGGAAAAGATGGCGGAAAACACAAGCGTGAATGGCTTTGGGCATGACTCACTGGTGTTTAAAACTCCCTTATGTTTCACCCTGGTTCAGCCGATTCCGCCCGGATAAGGACATAAGAAATAGGAGCAGGAGTCGGCCATATAGCCCCTTGAGCCTGCTCTGCCTTTCAATAAGATCATGGCTGATCCGATCATGGACTCAGGTCCACCTCCCTGCCTGCTCTCCATAACCCCTTATTGGTTAAGAAACTGCCTATCTCTGTCTTAAATTTATTCAATGTTCCAGCTTCCACAGCTCTCTGAGGCAGCGAATTCCACAGATTTACAACCCTCTGAGAGAAGAAATTCCTCCTCATTTAAATTGGCGGCCCCTTATTCTAAGATCATGCCCTCTAGTTCTAGTCTCCCCTATCAGTGGAAACATCCTCTCTGCATCCACCTTGTCAAGCCCCCTCATAATCTTATACGTTTCGATAAGATCACCTCTCATTCTTCTGAATTCCAATGAGTAGAGGCCCAACCTACTCAACCTTTCCTCATATGTCAACTCCCTCATCTCCGGAATCAACCTAGTGAACCTTCTCTGAACTGCCTCCAAAGCAAGTATATCCTTTCTTAAATATGGAAACCAAAACTGTACGCAGTATTCCAGGTGTGGCCTCACCAATATCCTGTATAACTGTAGCAAGACTTCCCTGCTTTTATACTCCATCCCCTTTGCAATAATGGCCAAGATTCCATTGGCCTTCCTGATCACTTGCTGTACCTGCATACTAACCTTTTGTGTTTCATGCACAAGTACCCCCAGATCTCACTGTACTGAAGGACTTTACAATTTTTTTCTATTTAAATAATAACTTGCTCTTTAATTTTTTTTCTGCCAAAGTGCATGACCTCACACTTTCCAACATTATACTCCATCTGCCAAATTTTTGCCCACTCACTTAGCCTGTCTTTGTCCTTTTCCAGATTTTTTGTGTCCTCCTCACACATTGCTTTTCCTCCCATCTTTGTATCGTCAACAAACTTGGCTACATTACACTCGGTCCCTTCATCCAAGTCGTTAATATAGATTGTAAATAGTTGGGGTCCCAGCACTGATCCCTGCGGCACCCCACTAGCCAACCCGAGAATGAAGCATTTACCCCAACTCTGTTTTCTGTGAGTTATCCAATCCTCTATCCATGCTAATATATTACGCCCAACCCCGTGAAATTTTATCTTGTGCAGTAACCTTTTATGTCATTTACCGTGTCAAGTGCCTTCTAAATACATCCACTATTCCCATTTATCCACACAGTTCGTTACATCCTCAAAGAATTGCAGCAAATTTGTCAAACATGACTTCCCTTACATAAAACCATGCTGACTCTGCCTGACTGAATTAAGCTTTTCCAAATGTCCTGCTACTGCTTCTTTAATAATGGACTCCAACATTTTCCCAACCACAGATGTTAGGCTAACTGGTCTATAGTTTCCTGATTTTTGTCTGCCTCCTTTTTTAAATAGGGGCGTTACATTTGCAGTTTTCCAATCTGCTGGAACCTCCCCAGAATCCAGGGAATTTTGGTAAATTACAACCAATGCATCCACTATCCCTGCCGCTACTTCTCTTAAGACTCTAGGATGCAAGCCATCAGGTCCAAGGGATTTATCTGCCTTTAATCCCATTATCCTACTGAGTACCACCTCCTTAGTGATTGTGACTGTGTTAAGTTCCTCCCCCCTATAGCCCCTTGACTGTCCACTGTCGGAATATTGTTAGTGTCCTCTACCGTAAAGACTGATGCAAAATATTTGTTCAGAGTTTCTGTCATTTCCATGTTCCCCATTACTAATTCCCCGGTCTCGTCCTCTAAGGGACCAACATTTACTTTAGCCACTCTTTTTCTTTTTATATACTGATAGAAACTCTTGCTATCTGTTTTTATATTCCATGATTGTTTACTTTAATAGTCTATCTTCCCTTTCTTAATGACTGATAGAGAGTGCTGGCTCGTTTGATGTGTTGCTGCTCATAGGCACACCCTGCTGGCTCTCAGCCTTTTGGCTAAGATCAAGTGTTGATTGGGCATTCATATGCTAATTGACCAATTGCAGAAACTGGTCTTTCCAGTTTGGCTGGGTCTGGGCTTTTGGCTCGGGCCAAGCACCAATTGGGGAGAAGAGGAAAATCTGCATGTTGACCCACCATTGGGCGGGCCTCAAGGTGCCGGACTGGCACCAAGAAAGATTGAGGGCTTCGGCCAAAATACAAACCGAAAGGAGGAATCTACAACCCGGATGGCGGCCAACCAAGCGGCGAACCAGGGCGTCCGAAACACCATCCGAGTGGCGGTAAAGAAAGTGGAAGGACAGACAACGATCAACCGGGACCTCTTCGTGAAGAAATTCCTGCTGGGAACATGTGGCAGGAAAGTCGCGGATGTCTTCGCCTTGCAGGACCTCCTGAAGAGAGGTTACTTCAACGTAACCTTCAGAACCATTGCCCTATGCCTGAAGCTCCTGAAGGGATTGAAGGAGGCGAGTGACCCACTGCAGTCAGTGCTGACTTTGGAGCCACTGTTCACCCTCCCGTCGTAGAGAAGACGCACTATCACAGTGCACATGTACAACACCCCCACATTGATGTGCTGACTTTCCTCGCCAGGTATGTCGGTGGGGCAGGAAACAGCAGCGACCTGAAAGACTTGCACGGGATATGGACCAGCAAGCGCCAGATCCAGGTCACCATGAAGGTGGACGCCAGCGGAACCATCCTGCACCCCCCCTCCAGCTTCGCCATCGGAGGAAGTCGGGGCTACACGGTGTACACCGGACAACCCAACGTGTGCCGCACCTGCGGGAAGGCAGGCCATGTGGCGGCAAGCTGCAAAACTCTCAATCTGTAGCAACTGCAAGAAGGAAGGCCACCAGACAAAGGACTGTAAGGAGACCAAGTGCTGCAACCTCTGTGGTCTGGCTGGGCATCTTTACAAAAACTGCCCCAAACGCAACTTCAGCTATGTGCAGGCAGCAAAGAACATTGCACCAGAGGAGGAGGAAGCTGAGGAACACAACGCTCCAGAGGAGACCCACACTCTCCCCCCGATCAACACGCTGGGCAAAGAAGAAACCGCCCTCGTGGACTCGGAACAAGTCGGTGAGGAAGAGAAGCCTGCCATGGCGAGCTGCGAGACACCAGCAGCCAGCAGCGAAGCTCTCCCCCATCGCACCGAGTCCAGGAACGAGGAGACAGCGGACGATGAAGCGGGATGGGAGACCGTCAAGAAAAAGGCCCGCAAGTGTAAGGAGAACAGGCGAGCAAGGGCCCCTGCGGGAACGACAGGGAAGAGGCGGCTAACGTCCACGACAGACAGCAGCGACGGCAGCTCGTCTGATGAGGAAAGGCGAGACAAAGCCCCTCAATACCGCCACCAAAACAAGAGTCAATACGCCAACCCACAGCCACAGGCGACCGGGAGCAGTGAAGTGACTGGCACAGCCTCGCTCCGGAAACCCAGGAGCAGCGAAGCGCTCAGCGCACACGAGCTCCGGAACACCAGGAGCGAAGAAGCGACCAGCGCAGCCCAGCTCCGGGATAACGGGAGCAGCGAAGTGCCCAGCACACCCCACCTCCGGAATACCGGGAGCGACACAGCGATCGAAGCACACCAGCTCGAGATCGTTGTGAGTGAGGAAAAGAGGGAACCACCAGCACCAGGCGAGGACAGTGCAGAGGACGTATCAGACTTTCTGACAACACGACACCAGTCCCCTGGTCGGAACACTCCCACGGCAGAGGACGACCAGTATGCCAGCCCAGGTGAGGTAGACTTTTACAGTGAAAATCTATGTATGCAGGAACTGGCCACTGGACAGGTCTCCAACGTAAAGTTTATTTGAAATGTAAATATTTTGAACTGTAACCTGTAACTTAAACATGGATTTAAAAATTGCATCTATTAACGTGCATAGCATAAAATCCACTACGCGATGTGTTTCCACCTTGGGGTACCTCGCCAAGGTCAAAGCGGACCTGCTGTTCTTGCGGGAGTGCGGGCTGCCGCACTTCAGCAGTTACCGGCAGTGGTCACGATGGTGGGCCCATGGACCATCCATATGGTCAGGAGGCAACGACAGCCGGTCTTCCGGCCTGGGCATTCTGCTGCGGGGAGGCCACTTCACCATCACCGAAGTTAAGGAGGTGGTGGGCGGCCGCCTCCTCGTAGCAGACGTAATGTACAAAAATTCCCCTCTAAGGCTAATTAACGTGTCTGCCTCACCTCTCAGAAGCGAGCGGCTGGCCCTCTTCCAGCAGCTCCCACTGCTGCTGGCAACGTCCAGGCCGGTCATTCTGGGCGGTGACAGACATCACCTGCTGCTGGAGGGCCATCAACTCGGTGAAAGACGCACTTTGGTCTTGCCGAAACTTACTGGTCTTCCAGAGCAAGGAGATGTCCACGTCTGCATGTTGCAGACTGGCGCAATCCAAGATCCAGGATTACGTGCTGAGGGACGCACTAAAAATTGGTGCAGTCGCCGCAAAGGCACGGTGGGGAAGGGCCACAGTTTAAAGCCTTTCCGCCACGGTCAACCCAGGGGCTGGAATCAGTATAAAACTCCCCTCGGGCTGCAATGGTAAACCTTTTGTATACATAGAGCACCATGATCTGCAAACACCTATGTAGTGCCATGTATAATGCAAGTTCTGTTTCGTAATGCATGTTGGAAAGAAATGTAACTGTACCGTCACTGTGTACCGTGTGGTGACACATGTAATGTAACTTGATGAACGTACCACAATGTATCCTGGATTGTACCTTGAAATGTAAAGTAAAGAAATGTATTGAACGGAACTGCGGTCAGCATCCAAATGTACTGAACTGCTTTCGAATGTATTGTGCAAATTTTTATATGAATAAAGTATATTTTGAAATTTAAAAAAAGTTTCCTGATTTTTGTCTGCCTCCTTTTTTTAAATAGGGGCATTACATTTGCAGTTTTCCAATCTGCTGGGACCTCCCCAGAATCCAGGGAATTTTATTAAATTACAACTAATTCATCAACTATCCCTGCCACTACTTCTCTTAAGACCCTAGGATGCAAGCCATCAGGTCCAGGGGATTTATCTGCCTTTAGTCCCATTATCTTACTGAGTACCACCTCCTTAGTGATTGTGATTGTGTTAAGTTCCTCCTCCCCTATAGTCCCTTGACTATCTACTGTTGGGATATTGTTAGTGTCCTCTACCGTAAAGACTGATACAAAATATGTGTTCAGAGTTTCTGCCATCTGCATGTTCCCCATTACTAATTCCCCGGTCTCGTCCTCTAAGTGACCAACATTTACTTTAGCCACTCTTTTCCTTTTTGTTGCGCTGATATAACGAGCGGGAACAAACGGGAACTCGACCTGCGACAGTCTCCGTTATGCATGTGTATGTTGGGTTTTATAAAGGAATGCTTCAGAATGGGGATCGAATCACACCAGGTCCTGGCCATCAGCTCCGCACTAACCGGAAGGCTATTTGGTCTCGAATCCAGGTGCACACCACGACTGGAGATTAACTAGTCATTACAATTGGTCAACCGTGGCACAGTAATAACACACACACATCTGAGCCAGCAGGTCGTGGCTTCAAACCCCACTCCAATACATAATCCAGCCTACACCTGAGTGCAGTACAGAGGGGCTGTCTTTCGGATGAGACGTTAAACCGAGGCCCCTTCTGCCCTCTCAGGTGGATGTAAAATATCCCATGGTGCTATTTTAAAGAAAAGCAGGGGAGTTATCCCCGGTGTCCTGGCCAATATATATCTCTCAGCCAACATCACAAAAAAAGATGATCTGGTCACTTATCTCACTGCTGTTTGTGGGAGCTTGCTGTGCGCAAATTGGCTGCCATGTTTCCTACATTGCAAGAGTGACTACACTTCATTGGCTGTAAATGCTTTGGGACATCCTGAGAGCATGAAGGGTGGTGTAGAAATACAAGTCTTTCCTTCTTAACCAGTTACTGCTCTTCAAAAAGTGCTGCATACCCGTTACAGGGAAAAGAGACAAGGACTTAGATTCAGTGCAAGACCGAGAACGGGTCAGTAGCGAAAGGAGGAACAGTGCGAATATTATCAGACTGCGGAAACTCAAGGGCAGATAAAAAACGCTCCATACATTCCACAGCTCCTGAACCTAAATTACACATTGAAACCCAGCAAGGTATTTAAGAAGTTACGAATAAAAGAACTGTGCCCACAGCACTCACAGATCGGATACAGCCACCTTCACCAGTACAGGAAGGCTGTAAAAGTGGGAGAGAGTTGGCGATATTGGAGCTGTTAGAATCAAACGGCACGGTGATGGAAAGATCACTTTTTATAAAACGCTGCATTCGGCAGATTCAATTGCAAATCACCGCAGGATATTTCTCTTGCCAGCAAGGCAACTCCAGTAGTTCACAGTGAGTTCCAGATGATGTAAAATGCTCATAGTGTGCTGAAGAATTTCCATATTACATCTGGCAGCAGTTAGAGTCTCGTGCCAGAGATTACATGAGATCACTGGGTTAAAGGGTTCATTAGCAAACCCGGAGTCACAATTCTCACAGTGACTGGCTAAACAGGGAAGGGCGAACAAGGCTTCGTCTCCACTCAATGGATCAAAGATACAACCTCAACTCACTGACCAACACACACTCCTTCCAGGGTATGGCAGGGGGGGAACAATATTACTAACGATGCATAGAAACATCGTTTCAAATCGCAGAGGCAGTGTCCCGAATACTGAGTCTGTGCCGGTACTTTGCTAAAGTGATTTAAAACTAATCCCACTGCCCCGCTCTCTCCCCATAGCTCTGTATCAATCCCAAACTAATCCCACTGCCCCGCTCTCTCCCCATAGCTCTGTATCAATCCCAAACTAATCCCACTGCCCCGTTCTCTCCCCATAGCCCTGTATTAATCCCAAACTAATCCCACTGCCCCGCTCTCACCCCATAGCCCTGTATTCAATCCCAAATTAATCCCACTGCCCCGTTTTCTCCCAAAGCCCTGTATCAATCCCAACTAATCCCACTGCTCCGCTCTCATCCCATAGCCCTGTATCAATCCCAAACTAACCCCACTGCCCCGCTCTCACCCCATAGCCCTGTATTCAATCCCAAACTAATCCCACTGCCCCATTCTCTCCCCATAGCTCTGTATCAATCCCAAACTAATCCCACTGCCCCGTTCTCTCCCGATAGCCCTGTATCAATCCCAAACTAATCCCACTGCTCCGCTCTCATCCCATAGCCCTGTATCAATCCCAAACTAATCCCACTGCCCCGCTCTCTCCCCATAGCCCTATATCAATCCCAAACTAATCCCACTGCCCCATCCTCTCCCTGTAACCCTGTATCAATCCCAAACTAATCCCACTGCCCCATCCTCTCCCTGTAATCCTGTATCAAACCAAAATTTTAACCCCAAGGTCTTTGTGCTCATCCACACCTTTCAGTGATTTTTCATTCAGAGAATACTCTCATTACTCCCAAAATCTATCAGCTTACAATTCTCCACATTAAACTGCATCGATCACCTCTCTGCTCATTCCACCATGTCGTGTTATATTAGCCAGAAACATAGACCCAGCACTGACCTCTAGGCTACTGTATTTTCAGCACCGACCCCCGGGGTACATCATTGACCCCTCACTGATCCCAGGGTACATCAGTGACCCCTCATTGACCCCCGGGGTACATCACTGACCCCAGGGGTACATCACTGACCCCTCACTGACCCCAGGGGTACATCATTGACCCCTGATTGACCCCAGGGTACATCGCTGACCCCTCACTGACCCCGGGGTACATCATTGACCCCGGGGTACATCACTGACCCCTCACTGACCCCGGGGTACATCATTGACCCCTCACTGACCCTGGGGTACATCACTCCCCACCCCACCCCCACTGACCCGGTGTGTAACACATTATTGAACTCATTCTGAAAACTCATATCAGCCACATTCCCTCCATGCATTCAGTTAGTTACTTCTTCAGAAATTCAGTACAGGCACAAGAACATTAAAAGGCCATTCAGCCCATCTAACCCGCACTGTCCATGCTGAAACACCTCAGTCAGCAACTGCCCAACAGCTCCCCACAGCCATCTATGGAAGGGGCAGTGCGATGGTTTGTTAAGCTGGTCCTGACCAACTGATTTATTGCCACTGACCTTACAGTGAATTCCACAGGTCACCTCCCTTAGATATGTCACAGCCTGTGCCTCATGTCCTAAACCTCACTAACTATATTTGAATTATTCCCTTATGCATCTTACCATCAGGGCTTTTGGGACATTGGATTAATACCAGAGGGAGCTTTACTCTGTAAATAACCCATGCTGTACCTACCCTGGGAGTGTTTGATGGGACAGTATAGAGGGAGCTTTACTCTGTAAATAACCCGTGCTGTACCTACCCTGGGAGTGTTTGATTGGACAGTATAGAGGGAGCTTTACTCTGTAAATAACCCGTGCTGTACCTGCCCTGGGAGTGTTTGATGGGGCAGTGTAGAGGGAGCTTTACTCTGTATCTAACCCGTGCTGTACCTGCCCTGGGAGTATTTGATCGGACAGAGTATGGTATCATAGAATCATAGAAATTTACAGCATGGAAGGTGGCCATTTTGGCCCATGGTGTCAACAAGAGTCTATCCAGCCTAATCCCACTTTCCAGCTCTCGGTCCGTAGCCCTGTAGGTTACGGCACTTCAAGTGCACATCCAAGTACTTTTTAAATGTGGTGAGGGTTTCTGCCTCTACTACCCTTTCAGGCAGTGAGTTCCAGAACCCCACCACCCTCTGGATGAAAAAATTTCCACTCAAATCCCCAAAACTTTTACCAATTACTTTAAATTTATGCCCCCTGGTTGTTGACCCCTCTGCTAAGGGAAACATGGTCCTTTCTATCCACTATATCCAGGCCCCTCATAATTTTTTACACCTCAATGAGATCCCCCCTCAGCCTCCTTTGTTCTAAGGAAAAAAACTCAGCCTAGCCAATCTGTCTTCATAGTTGGATCCTCCAGTCCCGGCAACATCCTCATAAATCTCCTCTGTACCCTCTTCAGTGCAATCACATCTTTCCTGTATTGCAGTGACCAGAACTGCACACAGTACTCCAGCTGTGGCATAACAAGTGTTTTATACAGTTCAAGCAAAACCCCCTTGCTCTTGTATTCTATGCCTCGGCTAATAAAGGCAAGCATTCTGTATTCCTTATGGGCACAGTGTAGAGGGAGCTTTACTCTGTATCTAACCCCATGCTGTACCTGCCCTGGGAGTATTTGATGGGACAGTGTAGAGGGAGCTTTACTTGATATCTAACCCCATGCTGGACCTGCCCTGAGAGAGTTTGATGGGACAGTATAGAGGGAGCTTTAATCTGTATCTAACCCCATGCTGTACCTGCCCTGGGAGTGTTTGATGGGACAGTATAGAGGGAGCTTTACTCTGTATCTAACCCCGTGCTGTACCTGCCCTGAGAGAGTTTGATGGGACAGTATAGAGGGAGCTTTACTCTGTATCTAACCCGTGCTGTACCTGCCCTGAGAGAGTTTGATGGGACAGTGTAGAGGGAGCTTTACTCTGTATCTAACCCCATGCTGTACCTGCCCTGGGAGTATTTGATGGGACAGTATAGAGGGAGCTTTACTCTGTATCTAACCCGTGCTGTACCTGCCCTGAGAGAGTTTGATGGGACAGTGTAGAGGGAGCTTTACTCTGTATCTAACCCGTGCTGTACCTGCCCTGAGAGAGTTTGATGGGACAGTGTAGAGGGAGCTTTACTCTGTATCTAACCCGTGCTGTACCTGCCCTGGGAGTGTTTGATGGGACAGTGTAGGGGGAGCTTTACTCTGTATCTAACCCGTGCTGTGGGAGGCATTCAAGGAGGAGATCCGGAGGGTTCAGAGCAAGTATATTCCCTTAAAGAAAAAGGGTGGGACTAACAAATCAAGAGCCCCCTGGATGTCTTGGGGCATATAGGGGAGGATTAAAAAAAAAGGGAAGCTTATGACAGATACCAAAGGCTAAATACTGCAGAATCTCTAGAGGAATATCGAAAGTCTAGGGGTGAAATTAAAAGGGATATTAGGAATGTTGAGAGAGAGCATGAAAAATTCTTGGCAGGTAAAATCAAGGAAACCCCAAAGATGTTTTATAAATATATTATGAGCAAGGGGATAACTAAAGAAAGGGTTGGTCCTATTAGAGACCAGGAGGGTAATCTGTGTGTGAAGGCGGAAGATGTGGGTATGGTTCTTAATAAATACTTTGCGTCTGTTTTCACAAAAGAGAGGGATGATGCAGACACTGCTATCGTGGGGGAGGAATGTGATGTAGTAGTTGAAATAAACACAGTGAGATAGGAGGTATTAAGGGGTTTAGCAGCTGTGAAAGTGGATAAGTCCCCAGGCCCAGATGAAATGTATCCCAGGCTGCTAAGCGAAGCAAAAGAGGAAATAGCAGAGGCTTTGACCATCATTTTCTGATCCTCCTTGGCTTCAGGTGTGGTGCCAGAGGACTGGAGGACTGCTAATGTGGTACCTTTGTTTAAGAAGGGAGAAAGGGATAGACCGAGTAATTACAGCCCAGTCAGTCTAACCTCAGTGGTGGGAAAATTATTGGAAAAAATACTGAAGGACAGGATAAATCTACATTTAGAAAGACATGGATTAATCAGTGACAGTCAGCACAGATTTGTTAAGAGAAGTCTTGTCTGACTAATTTGATTGAATTTTTCGAAGAGGTAACCAGGAGGGTTGATGAGGGCAGTGCATACGATGTAGTGTATATGGATTTGAGCAAGGCTTTTGATAAGGTCCCACATGGCAGACTGGTCACGAAAGTAAAAGCCCATGGGATCCAGGGCAAAGTGGCAAGTTAGATCCAAAATTGGCTCAGAGGCAGGAAACAACGGTTGATGAGTGTTTTTGTGACTGGAAGGTTGTTTCCAGTGGGTTTCTGCAGGACTCAATACTAGGTCCCTTGCTTTTTGTGATATACATCAATGATCTAGATTTGAATATAGGGGGTATGATTAAGAAGTTTGCAGATGATACTAAGATGAAGAAGAAAGCTGCGGACTGCAGGAAGCTATCAATGAACTGGTCAGGTGGGCAGAACAGTGGCAAATGGAATTCAATCCAGAGAAGTGTGAGGTAATGCATTTGGGGAGGGCTAACAAGGAAAGGGAATACACATTTGATGAGTATATAAGATTAGTTTTTGAAGAAAACAAATAAAACTCCCAACTTGGATGATTTGCGGTTGCAAGTTGAAGCGAGAAGATAGTACAATGACAGTCTGATGCAATATTAAAACATAATTGCAGCAATACATTGTGCATTACACACTGTGATACACACAGGCCTGTGTGGAGTCATATATCGCTTATTTTGTTGAACTGTCTGAACTTAAGACAAAAGTTATTCCATACTGATGTGGTATAAAAAACAAGAATTCAAGAAATACTGTCAATGTAATTCAAAACATCAATAAATTTCACACTTCCCTACATCTCAGAATCCTCCTTATTTGGTTTAATAATCTACACATTTCCCTAAAGGAATTTCTCCATCTGTCTCCGATCTGCACTCTGTTTGAGTTTGTGACTGACGATTCCAATAACTGCTCTTGGTAATATTCCAACAAACACAGTTTATTCTTTAAAACCATAACTGCAAACCTTGCTCTTGTATGTGTTTTAGTTTGATATATTATCTGATTCATGTTGTTATCTCTCACTGGGTGTGCTGTACAGTCTCAGTGCAGTGGGCAACTCTCTCACTTCTGCATCAGAAGGATGTGGGTTCAAGTCCCACTCTGGTATTTGAGCGAAAAATCCAGGCTGACACTCCAGTGCAGTACTGAGGGAGCGCTGCACTGTCGGAGGGGCAAGACTGAGGGAACGCTGCACTGTCGGAGGGGCAGTACTGAGGAAGTGTTGCACTGTCAGAGGAGCAGTACTGAGGGAGTGCTGCACTGTCAGAGAGGCAGTACTAAGGGAGTGCTGCACTGTTGGAGGGGCAGTACTGAGGGAGTGCTGCACTTTCGGAGGGGCAGCACTGAGGGAGCGCTGCACTGCCAGAGGGGCAGCACTGAGGGAGTGCTGCAATTTCGGAGGGGCAGTACTAAGGGAGTGCTGCACTGTCGGAGGGGCAGTACTGAGGGAGTGTTGCAATGTCAGAGATGCTGTCTTTCACATGCTGGTTTGCTCTATTGTAAACCAACAAGATATTGTGGGGGCCTGTTTTACACACGTGATACTTTCTTCGCATTCTACTCACTTTTGCACTCAAAACACGGAGAGCTGCAATGAGTTGCTTGTGTGTGTGAGTTGAGGATTGTGCTGATTAGAGAATCCCACCCTTATAGCCCGGCCCAAGCACAAACACACATTACACAGAGAAGGCGTGACTATTGTAAAATGAAATAGCACAGCTGGATGCTGGAATCGTGTGTGAAGGTGGAAAGCCCAGGAAGGGAATGTGCAGTCAGGTATGCAAGCACGCCGTGTTTACTGACATTAATTGGCTTCATTATCCTGCAGGGGATGAGCAGCAGTACCTGCAGCTGTACATGTCTGGCCCGAACTCCCTGTGTGTGCGAGCAGCGCCCCCGTTCACACTCCCCACACACCCACCCCTCCCCACCCCCACACACTGACTGCACACACCCACCCCGCACACAACCCCGCTCACACCTCCCACCCCTCCCCCCTCGCCCCCACTCACACATCCCTCCTGCAGCCCCCCCCCCCCGCTCACACGCCCCGCACACACCTCCCCCCCCCCGCTCACACACCCTGCACTCCCCACTGCTCACCCACACCGCCCCCCCGCACAAGCCCCCTGCTCACACGCCCCCCTCTCACACAAACGCCCCCCCCCACACACACCCCCTGCTCACGCCTCTCGCTGACACCCCCCGCGCGCACTCCACACCCTCACACACCCACAGCTCAAAGCCCCCCGCACCCCTCCCACTCACACACACCCACTCCGCTCACACTTCCCGCTCACACACACTCCCCCCGCACAGCTCCTCGTACACGCTCCCCGCACACGCCCCTTGCTCACCCCCCCCCCCCACACACACACCCTGCTCACACCCCCCCGCTCACAGCTCCCCGCACACGCCCTCCGCACACGCCCCCTGCACACGCCCCCACACAGCACGTTAGTATTAAGCGAACTTTCTTCACAAAGCTGGCAGACATACTGCAGGGAGAGCTCACAAGCACCAATGAGAAGAATAACCAATGGCTCTGTTTCATTCTTGGCTGAGGAAGGAATGTGGTTCTTGAAATGAACTACAACCTTTCTTCTTCAACATCGACCATTAACATTCGCCTTACGTGTCAGCCGTGGCTCAGTGGGTCACCTTGAGTCAGGTTGTGGCCTCAAGTTCCACTCCAGGGAATTGACCATGCAAATCTAGGCTGACACTCCAGTGCAGTACTGAGGGAGTGCTGCACTGTCGGAGGGGCAGTTACTGAGGGAGTGCCACACTGTCGGAGGGGCAGTACTGAGGGAGTGCTGCACTGTCGGAGGGGCAGCACTGAGGGAGTGCTGCACTGTCGGAGGGGCAGTACTGAGGGAGTGCTGCACTGTTGGAGGGGCAGCTCTGAGGGAGTGCTGCACTGTCAGATGCTGCATCTCACCCTCAGCAAGCTCCCTGCTGGAGTGGAGCTAAATTGTAGGACAAACAGGTAACCTGTTCAACCTCCAGGCCAGATCCAAGGTCGTCCCATCCTCCATCATCGAACTACAGTACGCAGACGACGCCTGCGTATGCGCACACTCAGAGGCCAAACTCCAAGCCATCGTCAACACCTTCACCGAGGCGTATGAGAGCGTGGGCCTTACACTAAGCATCTGTAAGACAAAGGTCCTCCACCAACCTGACCCAGCCACACAGCACTGTCCCCTGGTTATCAAAATCCACCGTAAGGCCTTGGACAACGTGGACTATTTTCCTACCTCGGGAGCCTACTATTAGCAAGAGCAGACATCAACGACGAGGTCCAACACCACCTCCAGTGCGCCAGTGCAGCATTCGGTTGCCTGAGGCAGAGAGTGTTTAAAGGCCAGGGCCTCAATCCCAGCACCAAGCTCATGGCCTACAGAGCAGTGGTGATACCCGCCCTCCTATATGCTTCAGATACATGGATTATGTACGGCAGGCACCTCAAAGCACTGGAGAAGTACCACCAACGCTGCCTTCACAAGATCCTGCAAATCCATTTGCAGGATAGGCACACCAACGTCAGTGTTTTCGATGAGGCCAACATCTCCAGCATCGAAGCACTGACCACACTCGACCAGCTCCGCTGGACGGACCATGCATCTGCATGCCCGACACGAGACTCCCAAAGCAAGCGCTCTACTCGGAACTCCTACACGGCAGGCGAGCCCCAGGTGGGCAGAGGAAACGTTTCAAGAACACCCTCAAAGCCTCCTTGATAAACTGTAACATTCCCACCGGCACCTGGGGATCCCTGGTCCAAGACCGCCCAAATTGAGGGAAGAGCATGCGGGAAGGCGCTGAGCACCGCGAGTCTCTTCGCCGAGAGCAAGCTGAAGCCAAACGCAAACAGCGGAAGGAGCGCACGGCAACCAAGGCCCTCCACTCACCCGACCCCTAACCACAGCCTGTCCCACCTTTGACAGAGACTTCAGGTCCCACATTGGGTTCTTCAGTCACCTCAGAACTCAACTTCAGTGTGGAAGCAAGTCATCTTCGACTCCGAGGGACTGCCTGAGAAGAAGAACTCCCTCAGTACTGCCCCTCTGACAGTGCAGCGCTCTCTCAGCGCTGAAACCCGCCAGTCCCGCAGCGGGCATTGGGGGAGAGAAGGTGCAGGAACCTTGGGTTGGTTTCCTCACCTCAGGTCAATGTTCTACAAGCGGGCTTAGAATCCTCGGCTGGCCTATTCTAAGCCTGACTCCGTGTCACCTCACTGCTCAAACTCACTATACCGCACATTCACTATTGTACACACTCACTATTGCTCACACTCACTATAGCACACAAACTCACTATAGCACATACTCACTATAGCGCGCACAGTGTTTGCTACTGCTGTTGGGGAGGAGTTAAACTAATATGGCAGGGGGATGGGAACCAATGCAGGGAGACAGAGGGAAACAAAATGGAGACAAAAGCAAAAGACAGAAAGGGGATGAGTAAAAGTGGAGGGCAGAGAAACCCAAGGCAAAAAACAAAAAGGGCCACTGCACAGCAAAATTCTAAAGGGTCAAAGTGTAATAAAAAGACAAGCACGAAAGCTCGGTGTCCCAATGCGAGGAGTATTCGGAACCCAGGAGAGGGCTCTGAGCTAGTTAGAGTGGGTGAGAGCGCAGATGAACAGGACCCCAAGAAAGAATGCAACAGAGCAGAGTAGCACTGGGGTAAGTGTAAGCCACAAGGTGATAGGAAGGGACAATATGTATGAATATAAAGGGGTTGCAGGAGGGGTCAAAACTAAAAATCATGGTTTAAAAACTAGTATTAAAACACTCTACCTAAACGCACGCAGCATTCGAAATAAAGTAAATGAGTTGATGGTACAAATCATTACAAATGGGTATGATTTGGTGGCCATTACAAAAACGTGGTTGCAGGGTGGCCAAGACTGGGAATTAAACATACAGGGGTGTCTGACAATTCGGAAAGATAGACAAGAAGGGAAAGGAGGTGGGGTAGCTCTGTTAATAAAGGATGATATCAGGGCAGTTGTGAGAGATGATATTGGCTCTAATGAACAAAATGTTGAATCATTGTGGGTGGAGATTAGAGATAGTAAGGGGAAAAAGTCACTGGTGGGCGTAGTTTATAGGCCCCCAAATAATAACTTCACGGTGGGGCGGGCAATAATCAAGGGAATAATAGAGGCATGTGAAAAAGGAACGGCAGTAATCATGGGGGATTTTAACTTACATATCGATTGGTCAAATCAAATCGCACGGGGTAGCCTGGAGGAGGAATTCATAGAATGCATACGGGATTGTTTCTTAGAACAGTATGTTACAGAACCGACAAGGGAGCAAGCGATCTTAGATCTGGTCCTGTGTAATGAGACAGGAATAATAAACGATCTCCGAGTAAAAGATCCTCTCGGAATGAGTGATCATAGTATGGTTGAATTTGTAATACAGATTGAGGGTGAGGAAGTAGTGTCTCAAACGAGCGTACTATGCTTAAACAAAGGGGACTACAGTGGGATGAGGGCAGAGTTGGCTAAAGGAGACTGGAAACACAGACTAAATGGTGGCACAATTGAGGAACAGTGGAGGACTTTTAAGGAGCTCTTTCATAGTGTTCAACAAAAATATATTCCAGTGAAAAAGAAGGGCGGTAAGAGAAGGGATAACCATCCGTGGATAACCAAGGAAATAAAAGAGAGTATCAAATTAAAAACCAATGCGTATAAGGTGGCCAAGGTTAGTGGGAAACTAGAAGATTGGGAAAATTTTAAACGGCAGCAAAGAATGACTAAGAAAGAAATAAAGAAAGGAAAGATAGATTACGAAAGTAAACATGCGCAAAACATAAAAACAGATAGTAAAAGCTTTTACCGATATATAAAATGGAAAAGAGTGATTAAAGTAAATGTTGGTCCCTTGGAAGATGAGAAGGGGGATTTAATAATGGGAAATGTGGAAATGGCTGAGACTTTAAACAATTATTTTGCTTCGGTCTTCACAGTGGAAGACACAAAAACCATGCCAAAAATTGCTGGTCACGGGAATGTGGGAAGGGAGGATCTTGAGATAATCACTATCACTAGGGAGATAGTGCTGGATAGGCTAATGGAACTCAAGGTAGACAAGTCCCCTGGTCCTGATGAAATGCATCCCAGGGTATTAAAAGAGATGGCGGAAGTTATAGCAGATGCATTCGTTATAATCTACCAAAATTCTCTTGACTCTGGGGAGGTACCAGCGGATTGGAAAGCAGCTAATGTAACGCCTCTGTTTAAAAAAGGGGGCAGACAAAAGGCAGGTAACTCTAGGCCGGTTAGTTTAACATCTGTAGTGGGGAAAATGCTTGAAGCTATCATTAAGGAAGAAATAGCGGGACATCTAGATAGGAATAGTGCAATCAAGCAGACGCAACATGGATTCATGAAGGGGGAAATCATGTTTAACTAATTTACTGGAATTCTTTGAGGATACAACGAGCATGGTGGATAGAGGTGTACCGATAGATGTGGTGTATTTAGATTTCCAAAAGGCATTCGATAAGGTGCCACACAAAAGGTTACTGCAGAAGATAAAGGTACGTGGAATCAGAGGAAATGTATTAGCATGGATCGAGAATTGGCTGGCTAACAGAAAGCAGAGAGTCGGGATAAATGGGTCCTTTTCGGGTTGGAAATCGGTGGTTAGTGGTCTGCCACAGGGATCGGTGCTGGGACCACAACTGTTTACACTATACATAGATGACCTGGAAGAGGGGACAGAGTGTAGTGTAACAAAATTTGCAGATGACACAAAGATTAGTGGGAAAGCGGGTTGTGTAGAGGACACAGAGAGGCTGCAAAGAGATTTAGATAGGTTAAGCAAATGGGCTAAGGTTTGGCAGATGGAATACAATGTCGGAAAATGTGAGGTCATCCACCTTGGAAAATAAAACAGTAAAAGGGAATATTATTTGAATGCCGAGAACTTACAACATGCTGCGGTGCAGAGGGACCTGGGGGTCCTTGTGCATGAATCCCAAAAAGTTAGTTTGCAGGTGCAGCAGGTAATCAGGAAGGCGAATGGAATGTTGGCCTTCATTGCGAGAGGGATGGAGTACAAAAGCAGGGAGGTCCTGCTGCAACTGTACAGGGTATTGGTGAGGCCGCACCTGGAGTACTGCGTGCAGTTTTGGTCACCTTACTTAAGGAAGGATATACTAGCTTTGGAGGGGGTACAGAGATGATTCACTCGGAGATGAGAGGGTTACCTTATGATGATAGATTGAGTAGACTGGGTCTTTACTCTTTGGAGTTCAGAAGGATGAGGGGTGATCTTTCATTTAAAATAATGAAAGGGATAGACAAGATAGAGGCAGAGAGGCTGTTTCCACTGGTCGGGGAGACTAGAACTAGGGAGCACAGCCTCAAAACACGGGGGAGCCAATTTAAAACTGAGTTGAGAAGGAATTTCTTCTCCCAGAGGGTTGTAAATCTGGAATTCTCTGCCCAAGGAAGCAGTTGAGGCTAGCTCATTGAATGTATTCAAATCACAGATAGATAGATTTTTAACCAATAAGGGAATTAAGGGTTATGGGGAGCGGGCGGGTAAGTGGAGCTGAGTCCACGGCCAGATCAGCCATGATCTACTCTTGTTCCTAATTCTTATGTTCTTATGTTCTCACTATAGCATCATAATCATAGGCAGTCCCTCTGGATCGAGGAAGACTTGCTTCCACTCTTAGCATGAGTTCTTTGGTGGCTGTACAGTCCAATACGAGAACCACAGTCTCTGTCACAGGTGCGACAGATAGTCGCTGAGGGAAAGGTGGGCAGGGAGCCTGATTTGCCGCACGTTCCTTCCGCTGCCTGCGCTTGATTTCTGCATGCTCTCGGCGACGATACTCGAGGAGCTCAGCGCCCTCCTGAATGCACTTCCTCCACTTAGAGCGGTCTATGGCCAGGGACTCCCAGGTGTCAGTGGGGAAGTCGCACTTTATCAGGGAGGCTTTGAGGGTGTCCTTGTAACGTTTCCTCTGCCCGCCTTTGGCTCGTTTGCCGTGAAGGAGTTCCGAGTAGAGCGCTTGCTTTGGGAGTCTCGTGTCTGGCATGCGAACTATGTGGCCTGCCCAGCGGAGCTGATCAAGTGTGGTCAGTGCTTCAATGCTGGGGATGTTGGCCTGGACGAGGTCACTAATGTTGGTGCGTCTGTCCTCCCAGGGGATTTGTAGGATCTTGCGAAATCATCTCTGGTGGTATTTCTCCAGCGACTTGAGGTGTCTACTGTCCATGGTCCACGTCTCTGAGTCATACAGGAGGACAGGTATTACTGCAGCCCTGTAGACCAGGAGCTTGGTGACAGTTTTGAGGGCATGGTCTTCAAACACTCTTTTCCTCAGGCGGCCGAAGGCTGCACTGGTGCACTGGAGGCCGTGTTGGATCTCGTCGTCAATGCATGCTCTTGTTGATAGGAGGCTCCCGAGATAAGGGAAGTGGTCCACGTTGTCCAGGGCCATGCCATGAACCTTGATGTCTCGGGGGGCAGTGCTGTGCTGTGCTGTGCGGTCTTACGGATATTTAGCGTAAGGCCCATGCCCCCATACGCCTCGGTAAATACGTCGACTATGTCCTGGAGTTCAGCCTCTGTGTGTGCACAGACAGAGGCGTCGTCCGCGTACTGTAGCTCAACGACAGAGGTTGGGGTGATCTTGGACCTGGCCTGGAGACGGTGAAGGTTGAACAGCCTCCCACTGGTTCTGTAGTTTAGTTCCACTCCAGCGGGGAGCTTGTTGACTGTGAGGTGGAGCATGGCAGTGAGGAAGACTGAGAAGAGGGTTGAGGCGAAGACGCAGCCCTGTTTGACCCCGGTCCGGACGTGAATTGGGTCTGTGATGGATTCGTTGGTAAGGATCACGGCCTGCATGTCGTTGTGGAGCAGGCGGAGAATGGTGGCATACTTTTGGGGGCATCCGAAACGGAGGAGGACGCTCCATAGACCCTCGCGGTTGACAGTGTCAAAGGCCTTTGTAAGGTCGAAGAAGGCCATGTATAAGGGCTGGCGCTGCTCCCTGCATTTTTCCTGCAGCCCCGGAGGGGAGGAAATCTGCACTGTGAGTCCGAGAGAAGCTCCTCGGCCACGGGGAGAAGATGGTTGAGGAGGACTCTAGCGACGACTTTCCCAGTGGTTGAGAGCAGGGAGATTCCTCTGTAGTTGCTGCAGTCGGACTGGTCCCCTTTTTTAAAGATGGTCACGATCACTGCATCTCTCAGATCTCCCGGCATGCTCTCCTCCCTCCAGATGAGAGAGATGAGGTCGTGTATTCGCGCCAGTAGTGCCTCTCCGCCATACTTCAGTGCCTCAGCAGGGATTCCATCCGCTCCCGTAGCCTTGTTTTTTTTAGCTGTCTTATGGTTTTTTCTACCTCGTGCAGTGTTGGGGTCTCACTGAGGTGGTGGCGGGTAGCATGTTGCGGGATGGAGTCGAGAACACTCGAGTCAAAGGCAGAGTCTCGATTGAGGAGATCTTCAAAGTGCTCCTTCCAGCGGGCCCTGACTGCCTCGGTGTCCTCGATGAGTGTTTCCCCATTCTTGGCCAGGAGTGAGGTGGGGCCTTGGGAGTTTGGTCCGTATGATGCCTTGACTGCGATAAAGAACCCTCGCACTTCATGGCTGTCGGCCAGCTGCTGTATCTCCTGTGCTTTCTCCATCCACCAGCTGTTCTTTAGGTCCTGGGTTTTTTGTTGGACCTCAGCCTTTAGCCGTCTGTAATGCTGCTTAGCTGCTCCCGAGTTGGGTTGCTGTTTAAGACTCAGAAATGCCCTGCGTTTGCAATCTATTAGTTCTTGAATCTCCTGATCATTCTCATCAAACCAGTCCCGGTGTTTTCTGCTCGAGTGACCGAGCGTCTCTTTGCAGGCATTAGTTATGGAGGCCTGGAGGGCAGACCAAGCGCTGTGGGCATTCTGCGTCTCGGGGTCATCAAGGCACGCCAGGTTAACTGTGAGGCACTGATTGTATAGGGCTCTCTTAGCTGGGTCCTTAAGTGCCCCGGCATTGACTTCTTTGTGACACTGCTTCTGCTGCCCCCTCCGCTTTGGGGCTATGTTAATGTTGATGATGGATCGGATTAGACGATGGTCCATCCAGCAGTCGTCAGCTCCTGTACAGCACGGGTGATGCGCACATCCTTGCGATCCCTGGCTCAGACGATGATATAGTCGAGCAGGTGCCAGTGTTTGGAGCGAGGGTGTTGCCACGATGCTTTGTATTTGTCCCTCTGGCAGAACAAGATGTTGGTGATGACAAGTTCATGCTCTAGACGTTTTGTCAGGAGCAGGGTACCGCTGGAGTTGGCTTTCCCTATCCCCTCTCTGCCAATCACGCCTCCCCAGAGGTCTGTGTCCTTGCCAACCCTGGCGTTGAAGCCGCCGAGGAGGATCGTTTGTCGCCCACGGGGACGCGGGACAGGGATTTTTCGAGGTTGGCGTAAAAACCCTCTTTGGCCTCATCTGTTGGGTCGTACACACTGATGACTGTGGTGCACTGGTTCCGGGATAGGGTCAGTAGAAGAGTCATGAGGCGTTTGTTAGTCCGCAGGGGGAGTCTTTGAGACGGTCGACCAGCTCGTTTTTGATGGCGAAGCCGACTCCGTGGAGGCAGCGTTCTGTCTCTGGTTTCCCTTTCCAGAAGAAGGTATAACCTCCACCTTGTTCCTGAGCTGGCCTTCCCCTGCCCGCCGGGTCTCGCTTAGGGCAGCGATGTCGATAACAAAGTGTCTAAGTTCCCGGGCAACTATGGCAGTGCGGCATTCCGGTCTGTCGCTGTTGGAGTTGTCCATGAGGGTCCTGACGTTCCAGGTCCAGAACTTCATGTTAGAGGAGTGGAAGATGCCTGTGCGTAAGTTCTTTTAACGTGGGGTGATCATTGCACGCCGGGCTACCACATGGGCTTAGCTGAGCGAGGTCTTGGTCCAGTGGCAAGGGGATCCAGGATGACCAGGCACTGCTACATGGGCCCAATTGCCTACAGTGAGGTGTTGACCGCAGGCTCGGCGCTGGGTAGCACCATTGATGGTAGGTGGTCCACGGCTTGGCTGGGGGCAGGCATTGGGGGGAGGGCCAATGGTGCACTGGGGTTCATAGCACAGACTCACTATAGCACACTCACTATAGCACACTCACTATAGCACACTCACTATAGCACACACTCACTATAGCACACACTCACTATAGCACACTCACTATAGTACACACTCACTATAGCACACACTCACTATAGCACACTCTCACTATAGCACACTCACTATAGCACACACTCACTATAGCACTCACTATAGCACACACTCACTATAGCACACACTAACTATAGCACACTAACTATAGCACACACTCACTATAACACACTCACTATAGCACACACTCACTATAGCACACTCACTATAACACACACTCACTCTAGCACACTCACTATAGCACACACTAACTATAGCACACACTCACTATAGCACACACACTCACTAATGCGCACACTCACTGTAGTGCACACTGTATGTAGCACAGACTCACTATAGTACTCACACTCACTATAACAAACACTCACTATAGCACCCATGCACTATAACACACAAACTCACGATCGCACACACTCACTATAGCACACACTCACTAATGTGCACACTCGCTAATGCGCACACACACCATAGCTCACACTCACTAATGTGCACACACTATAGTGCACACTCACTATAGCACACACTCACCATGGCACACAATCACGATAGCACACTCACTATTGCACACACTCAATATAGTGCACACTCACTCTGGCACAGACTCACTATAGTGAGCACTCACTATCGTGCTCACACTGTAATAAACACTCACTATAGCACACACGCACTATAACACACAAACTCACTTTAAAACACATTCACTATAGTGCACACTCACTATAGCACAGACTCTCTATAGTACAGACTCACTATAATGCTCACACTCACTATAGTACTCACACTCACTATAATAAACACTTACTATAGCACACAGTCACTAAAACACACAAACTCACTATAGTTCACACCCACACTACAGCGCACACATTCACTATAGCACAAGCTCACAAATGCACACACTCACTGTAGGGCACACTCACTATAGCGCACAAACTCACTATAGGGCACATACTATCGCACATACTGCCTATAGCGCACACTCACTATTGCGCACACTCAAGATAGCACACACTCACGATAGCAGAGACTCACGATAGCAGAGACTCTCTATAGCGCACACACACTCACTATAGTGTACACACTCCCTATAGCACACATTCACTATAGTGCACACACTCATTTTCACCACTCACTATAGTGCACATGCTCACTATCGCGCACACTCACTATTGCAGAGTCACATCAGTGCACACTCACTATAGCGTGCACTCACTATATCGCAAACTCATTTTAGCACATACTCACTATAGTGCACACTCACTTTAGCACACACTCACAATAGTGCACACACTCACCATAGCATACACTAAATATGGTGCACACTCAAATTAGTGCACACACTCACATTAACGTTCACACTCACTATAGCTCTTACTCACTATCGCACATGCTCACGATAATGCACACTCACCATAGCACAGACTCACTATAGCACACTCACTAGAGCACGCACAGACTACAGCACGCACACACTATAGCACACATACATTATAGTGCACACACACTATAGCACACACAAGAGTGTGCACACTCACTATCGCGCACACTCAATACAGTGCACACACTGATTATAGCGTTCACACTCACTATAGCTCTTACTCACTATAGTGCACACACCCACTATAGCACTCGCTCACTATTGTGCACCCACTCGCCATAGCTCACACTCATTATAGCACACACTCACCATAGCACACAATCACTATAATGCACACATTATATCACACACTCACTATTGCGCGCACACTCACTATAGCACACACTCACTCACTATAGTGCACACACTCACTATAGCGCAAACAATCACAATAGCATACACTCACTATAGCACACAATCGCTGTCGCACACACTCACTCTAGATCACACACTTACGATAGCACACAGGCACAATAGCTCACACTCACTATAGTGCACACACTCACTATTGCGCACACACTCACTATTGCGCACACACTCAATGTAGCACACACTCACTATAGCAAACACTCAAGAGCATACATTCACTAGCACGCACACTCTCTATAGAACGCACACTCACTATAGCACACACTCACGATAGCACACACTCACTATAGAGCACACGTACTATAGAGCACATATTCTGGATCTCACACTCACTATAGCACACACGCACTATAGTGCACACTCACTATAGCATGCACTCACTATTGCACACACTCACTATGGCACACAACAACCACTGTCGCACACACTCACTATAGGACATACTCATTATAGTGCACACACTCACTATAGCACACACACTCACTATAGTGCGCACACTCACTATAGTGCATACACTCACTATAGCGCACATACTCACTATAGCACACACTCACTAAAGTGCACGCTCACCATAGTGCACAGACTCACTATAGCGCACTCACCATAGTGCACACTCACTAAGGCACACATTCACGACAGTGCACACACTCATGATAGTGCACACTCACTATAGCATACCCTCACTATAGCATACACTCACTATAGCGCACTCACTATAGTGCGCACGCTCTCTATAGCACACGCTCTCTACAGCACATGCTCTCCATAGCACACGCTCACTATAGCGTTCACACTCACTATAGCTCTTACTCACTCGCACAAACTCACTATAATGCACACACAATAGCACACACTCACTATCGTGCACATACTCATTATAGCACACTCACTATAGCACACACTCACTCTAGCACACACTCACTATAGTGCACGCTCACTAAGGCACACATTCATGACAGTGCACACACCCACTATAGCTCTTACTCACTATCGCACATGCTCACGATAATGCACACTCACCATAGCACAGACTCACTATAGCACACACTCACTAGAGCACGCACAGACTACAGCACGCACACACTATAGCACACACACATATAGTGCACACACACTATAACACACACTATAGCACACACAATAGTGTGAACACTCACTATCGCGCACATTCAACACAGTGCACACACTCACCATAACGTTCACACTCACTATAGTGCACACACTCACTATAGCACTTGCTCACTATTGCGCACACACTCGCTAGCACACACTCATTATAACACACACTCACCATAGCACACAATCACTATAATGCACACATTATATCACACACTCACTATCGCGTGCACACTCACTATAGCACACACTCACTATCGCGCGCACACTCACTATAGCACACAATCACTCACTATAGTGCACACACTCACTATAGCACAAACAATCACAATAGCGTACACTCACTATAGCACACACACTCACTATAGCACACAATCGCTGTCGCACACACTCACTCTAGGTCACACACTTACGATAGCACACAGTCACAATAGCTCACACTCACTATAGTGCACATACTCACTATTGTGCACACACTCACCATAGTGCACACACTCAATGTAGCACACACTCACTATAGCAAAGACTCACAAGAGCATACATTCACTAGCACGCACACTCTTTATAGAGCGCTCACTCACTATAGCACACACTTACGATAGCACACACTCACGATAGCACACACTCACTATAGAGCACACGCTCTGGAGCTCACACTCACTATAGCACACACGCACTATAGTGCACACTCACTATAGCATGCACTCACTATGGCACACAACAACCACTGTTGCACACACTCACTATAGGACATACTCATTATAGTGCACACACTCACTATCACGCACACACTCACTATCGCGCACACACTCACCATAGCACACATACACACTAGCGCACACACACACTATAGCGTTCACACTCACTATAGCTCTTACTCACTCGCACAAACTCACTATAATGCACACACAATAGCACACACTCACTATCGTGCACATACTCATTATAGCACACTCACTATAGCACAAACTCACTATAGCACAAACTCACTAAAGTGCACGCTCACCATAGTGCACAGACTCACTATAGCGCACACTCACTAAAGCGCACACTCAGTATAGCACACACTCACTGTAGCACACAATCACTATAGTGCACACTATAGTGTACACGCTCACTAGCATGCACTCACTAGCATGCACAGTCTCTATAGAGCGCATACTCAATATAGTACACACTCACCATAGCACACACTCACCATAGCACACATTCACCATAGAGCACATGCACTAGAGCTCACACTCACTATCGCACAAACTCTCTATAGCACACGCTCACTAGGGTGCACACACTCACTATGGCACACACATTCGCTAGCACGCACTCACCATAGCACACATTCACGATAATGCAAACACTATAGCGCACACTCACTGTAGCGCACCCTCACTATAACGCACAATCACTATAGTGCACACACACTATAGCACACAATCACTATAGCGCACTCACTCACTATCGCACACACTCACTCACTATTGCACACACTCACTATAGCGCACACTCACTCACTATCATGCACATTCACTCACTATAGTGCACACTCACTATATTGCACACTCTCACTATAGCACACACACTCACTATAGCACACAATCACTATAGAGCGCACACAATCACTATAGAGCACACACTCACTATTGCACACTCACTATAGTGTGCACACTCACTATAGCGCAAACACACTATAGCGCAAACACACTATAGCACACAGTCACTATAGCGCACAATCACTATAGTGCACACTCATTATAGCACACACTCACTATAGTGTACACACTCACTATTGCACACACTCACTATAGCACACAGAATGAGGACAACTTGTTTGCACAAGTTCACAGATGTTTCGATGAAAGACCCGATGTTCCAGTCTTGAATTATATCGCACACACTCACCATAGCACGCACTCACTATAGAGCACACACTCACCATAGAGCACACACTCACTATATTGCACATTCACTATATCACACACTCACTATAGAAGCATAGAAACATAGAAAATAGGTGCAGGAGTAGGCCATTCGGCCCTTCGAGCCTGCACCACCATTCAACAAGATCATGGCTGATCATTCCCTCAGTACCCCTTTCCTGCTTTCTCTCCAAACCCCTTGATCTCTTTAGCCGTAAGGGCCATATCTAACTCCCTCTTGAATATATCCAATGAACTGGCATCAACAACTTTCTGCGGCAGGGAATTCCACAGGTTAACAACTCTCTGAGTGAAGAAGTTCCTCCTCATCTCAGTCCTAAATGGCCTACCCCTTATCCTTAGACTATGTCCCCTGGTTCTGGACTTCCCCAACATCGGGAACATTCTACCCGCATCTAATCTGTCCCGTCCCATCAGAATCTTATATGTTTCTATGAGATTCCCTCTCATCCTTCTAAACTCCAGTGAATACAGGCCCAGTCGATCCAGTCTCTCCTCATATGTCAGTCCAGCCATCCCTGGAATCAGTCTGGTGAACCTTCGCTGCACTCCCTCAATAGCAAGAACGTCCTTCCTCAGATTAGACCAAAACTGAACACAATATTCCAGGTGAGGCCTCACCAAGTCCCTGTACAACTGCAGTAAGACCTCCCTGCTCCTATACTCACATCCCCTAGCTATGATGGCCAACAAACCATTTGTCTTCTTCACCGCCTGCTGTACCTGCATGCCAAATTTCAATGACTGATGAACCATGACACCCAGGTCTCGTTGCAACTCCCCTTTTTCTAATTTGCCGCCATTCAGATAATATTCTGTCTTCGCGTTTTTGCCCCCAAAGTGGATAACCTCACATTTATCCACATTATACTGCATCTGCCATGCATTTGCCCACTCACCTAACCTGTCCAAGTCACCCTGCAGCCTCTTAGCGTCCGCCTCACAGCTCACACTGCCACCCAGTTTAGTGTCATCTGCAAACTGCGCACATTCACTATAGCGCACAATCACTATAGTGTACACACTCATTATAATGCACACATTCACTATAGCGCACATTCACTATAGTACACACTCATTATAGTGTACACACTCACTATAGCACACTCACTATAGTGCACACTTACGATTGCGCACACATTCACTAGAGTGCGCACTCACTATAGCTCTCACTCACTATAGCTCACACTCACTATATTGCACACACTCACTATAGCACACAAACTCACTGTAGCTCACACTCACTATAGCTCACACTCACTATAGCTCACACTCACTATATTGCACACACTCACTATAGCGCACAAACTCACTGTAGCACACACTCACTATAGCTCACACTCACTGTAGCACACACTCACTATAGCTCACACTCACTATATTGCACACACTCACTGTAGCACACACTCACTGTAGCACATAATCACTATAGCATACAGAATGAGGATAACTTGCTTGCACGAGTTCACAGGTGTTTCGATGAAGGACCCAATGTTCCAGTCCTGAACTATATCGCACACACTCACTATATGCACACACTCACTATATGCACACACTCACTATATGCACACACTCACTAAAACGCTCACCCAGTCTGGGTAGTTGTTTTAATCGAATCTCAGCAGGGGGAGAGAGAAAAGAGAAAACTATTTAGATTTATTAAAAGCTGCAGGAGACATCCTGAGAAGCTGCGATTAAAAACTTGCAATGTGAGCTCAGCATCTCACGGGGGAAGCAGTTGTTGAGGCTGGTGCTGCAATACGCGCACATTAACTGCACCACGATAATCAACAGAGCTTTTATTAAGAAACTTCAGATAAAAGGAGATAAGAATTTCAATAACTCAGCACAATACAATCAGACTATTATACTTCACATTGCACGGGATGGTAAAATATTGCAGTGTTTTTAGTGATTTTGAAATGATACTCCTGCCCTAGACAGCAATCTACAGAGTGACTTAAAATGTAAAGTTACATGAAACACAAACTATCGCACGGCCTTTTCTTCACTTTGGAAAATAACCCACTCGACAGTCAGCCCCAGCTCACCAGCACAGTTCACAGAGCAGGGTCACACTGAACACTGCAGTTCTGATACCACAGGTAACCTGACAAGTTTCACCTTGTTCCACAGGCCTTGGCTAATAATCCAGAGATCGTGAGTTCAAATCCCACCAGGGCAGTTTGAGAATTTAAATTCAGTTTAGAAAACCTGAAAATAAAAATCTAGTGTCAGTAAAAGTGACCAAGAAGCTGTTGGATTGTCGTTAAAAACCCAACTGGTCACTAATGTCCTTTAGGGAAGGAAATCTGCCGTCCTTACCCGGTCTGGATCTATATGTGACTCTAGTCCCACACCCACGTGGTTGGAAATTATGATGAACCTGTGTCAAACACTGGTTCAGCCCCAACTGGAGTAATGTCTCCAATTTTGGGCACCACACTTTAGGGAGGATGTGAAGGCCTTAGAGAGGGTGCAGAAAAGATTTACGAGAATGGTTCCAGGGATGAGGGACTTCGGTGACGTGGATAGACTGGAGAAGCTGGGGTTGTTCTCCTTGGAGCAGAGAAGGTTGAGAGGAGATTTGATCGAGGTGTTGAAAATCATGAGGGGTCTGGACAGAGTGGATCGAGAGAAACTGTTCCCATTGGCGGAAGGGTCGAGAACCAGAGGACACAGATTTAATGTGATTGGCAGAAGAACCAAAGGCGACATGAGGAAAAACTGTTTTACGCAGCGAGTGGTAAGGATCTGGAATGCACTGCCTGAGAGGGTGGTGGAGGCAGACTCAATAGTGGCTTTCACAAGGGAGTTGGAAGGAGAGAGATTTGCGGGGCTACGGGGAAAGGGCGGGGGAGTGGGACTGGCTGAAGTGCTCTTGCAGAGAGCCAGCACGGACTCGATGGGCCGAATGGCCTCCTCCTGTGCTGTAACATTCTATGATTCCATGAGTCTGAACTGCCCCCTGAAGTGGGCCTAGCAAGATGCGCAGTTGCCTCAGACCCGCTACCATCGGTTCAGGAAGGCCCACCACCACCTTCTCAGGGCAACCAGGAACCAGCAATAAATGCTGGCCTTGCCAGAGACGCCCACATCTCCTGAATGATTTCAAAAACACCTTGTAACAAAGACTTTGAATCTGATGGTTTGCACACCGCAGCACGGAACGGAAAGTGTGGGTGTGAGAATGTCTCACACCGTGTTGACTTGAACTGGGAAAAACACCCACTGTACATTTACAGAATCTCCCTTTCAAATGTGGGTCATGCCTAGAGAGAGTGTTAGAGCTCTATAACACTGGGGTACAGTACTGGTGGGTACAAGTCTGTCACTGTATAACACTGGGGTACAGTACTGATGGGTACAGATCTGTCACTGTGTAACACTGGGGTACAGTACTGGTGGGTACAAGTCTGTCACTGTATAACACTGGGGTACCGTACAGGTGGGTACAGGTCTGTCGTTGTATAACACTGGGGTACAGTACTGGTGGGTACAGGTCTGTCACTGTATAACACTGGGGTACAGTACTGGTAAGTACAGGTCTGTCACTGTATAACACTGGGGTACAGTACTGGTGGGTACAAGTCTGTCACTGTATAACACTGGGGTACAGTACTGGTGGGTACAGGTTTGTCACTGTATAACACTGGGGTACAGTACTGGTGGGTACAGGTCTGTCACTGTATAACACTGTGGTACAGTACTGGTGGGTACAGGTCTGTCACTGTATAACACTGGGGTATAGTACTGGTGGGTACAAGTCTGTCACTGTATAACACTGGGGTACAGTACTGGTGGGTACAGGTTTGTCACTGTATAACACTGGGGTACAGTACTGGTGGGTACAGCTCTGTCACTGTATAACACTGGGGTACAGTACTGGTGGGTACAGCTCTGTCACTGTATAACACTGGGGTACAGTACTGGTGAGTACAGGTCTGTCACTGTATAACACTGAGGTACAGTACTGATGAGTACAGGTCTGTCACTGTATAACACTGGGGTGCAGTACTGGTGGGTACAGGTCTGTCACTGTATAACACTGGGGTGCAGTACTGGTCTGTCACTGTATAACACTGAGGTACAGTACTGGTGAGTACAGGTCTGTCACTGTATAACACTGGGGTACAGTACTGGTGGGTACAGCTCTGTCACTGTCTAACACTGGGGTACAGTACTGGTGGATACAGGTCTGTCACTGTATAACACTGGGGTACAGTACTGGTGGGTACAGGTCTGTCACTGTATAACACTGGGGTACAGTACAGGTGGGTACAGGTCTGTCACTGTATAACACTGGGGTACAGTACTGGTGAGTACAGGTCTGTCACTGTATAACACTGGGGTACAGTACAGGTGGGTACAGGTCTGTCACTGTATAACACTGGGGTACAGTACAGGTGAGTACAGGTCTGTCACTGTATAACACTGGGGTACAGTACTGGTGGGTACAGGTCTGTCACTGTATAACACTGGGGTGCAGTACTGGTGGGTACAGGTCTGTCACTGTATAACACTGGGGTGCAGTACTGGTGGGTACAGGTCTGTCACTGTAACACTGGGTACGGGTCGAGGCAGACATATCACTGTATCTGTCACTCACAGGCACCAGCTCAGAAACTGGCACTGCGTGTAATTCGAGACGAGTGCAGAAGTGGGATCTGCACAGGGTGAGGCACCGGGGACAAGTGAGCTGCAGGAAGGCCAGGGGGGAAAGGGCAGCTCGGGGCTCCGCTCCCCGGAGTGCGAGTTCTGTTGCACAGTACACAGGTGAGGACCTCGATGGGTGGTCTTCAGAAGAAAGGTGATGGGCATGCTCACCGAATCTCTCGGTGCGATGCAAGCCTGCCAGAGAGCCTGTCGGCAACGTCGAGGAGTGTGGAGGGGTCCGCCTCCAACATTGCACATGCTCTGCGCAGAGTCTGGAGCCCAGGAATTCCAGGCTGGAGCATGCAGGGGTGTGTGTGTGTACGGCTGGGGGTGTGTGTGTGTACGGCTGGGGGTGTGTGTACGGCTGGGGGTGTGTGTGTACGGCTGGGGGTGTGTGTGTGTACGGCTGGGGGTGTGTGTACGGCTGGGTGTGTGTGTGTACGGCTGGGGGTATGCGTGTACGACTGGGGGTATGCGTGTACGACTGGGGGTGTGTGTGTACGACTGGGGGTGTGTGTGTACGACTGGGGGTGTGTGTGTACGACTGGGGGTGTGTGTGTGTACGGCTGGGGGTATGTGTGTACGACTGGGGGTGTGTGTGTGTACAGCTGGGGGGGTGTGTGTACGACTGGGGGTATGTGTGTACGGCTGGGGGTATATGTGTACGGCTGGGGGTATGCGTGTACGGCTGGGGGTGTGTGTGTACGGCTGGGGGTATGTGTGTACGACTGGGGGTGTGTGTGTACGGCTGGGGGTATGTGTGTACGACTGGGGGTGTGTGTGTACGGCTGGGGGTATGTGTGTACGACTGGGGGTGTGTGTGTACGGCTGGGGATGTGTGTGTGTATGTGTACATGTGTGTGTACGTGTACGTGTACACGTGTGCGTGTGTGCTGCCCATGCCAAGGTTCAACACTCTACAGCCGGGTCTTCTCGGGCTCGGGCTGCTCGAGGTCGTCTTGCAAGACTATCTAAAGTCTCCCGCACGAAATCTCAAGCAGCTTTCAGCAGCTGTGCTGCAGTCAGTGGGAGAGCACTTCATCAGAGCTCGCGATTAGAAAAAAGTAGACAAAGGACAGTCATTAAAGGATTGGACAAGGCTGATTAGTTAATACTTTTCATGTAACTATGTGTGATTCCATTTGTGATAAATGTTTGCATTTGTTTGGAATCCTTTGTGCAGTTTTGGTCTCCTTATCTAAAGAAGGATATACTTGCCTTGGAGGCGGTACAACGACGGTTCACGAGATTGATTCCTGGGATGGGGGGAGTGTCCTGTGAAGAGAGATTGAGTAGATTGGGTTCTATGTTCACTGGAGTTTAGAAGACTGAGAGGTGATCTCATTGAAACGTGTAAAATTCTTAGAGGCTGGGTAGATGCTGGGAGGCTGTTTCCCCCGGGCTGGAGAGTCTACAACCAGGGGGTCACACAGTCTCAGGATAAGGGGTCGGCCATTTAGCACTGAGATGAGGAAGAATTTCTCAGAGGGTGGTGAATCAGTGGAATTCTCTGCCCCAGAGGGCTGTGGATGATCAGTCATTGAATATACTCAAGACTGAGATCGCTAGATTTGTGGACTCTGGGGAATCAAGGGATTATGGGGATCGGGCAGGAAAGTGGAGTTGAGGTAGAAGATCAGCCATGATCTCATTGAATGGCGGAGCAGGCTCGAGGGGCCATGTAGCCTACTCCTGCTCCTAATTCTGATGTTCTTATGAAAGAGAAAGGATTGGGAGGTGGTGGTCGAGAAGGTGAGGTGATGACAGAAGGGATAAGTGTGGACACCGTCCTTTGAGCACAGGTTCCATAGTTGAAACCTCGGCCATGATGGTGCAGCAGAACAGAGAATCATTTTGACACCTTTGTACGTTTCTCCTGGATTTGTGAGTATGACGAATTAGTTCATCAGGAATCGTGATTGCTGTGGGTAACCTGCTATTGGTTGGTTACTGTGATATGATTATGAAATTATTAAAGGATGATCCAGTGATAGAAATTCACCATGGTCATGCAATGTTCTTTGGTACATACTCAGCAGGAGCACACACAGAGATTGGTTTGGGGTTTTTGCCCTTGTCTCTCTCAATCTCCGTGCTCCTCACTCCAGAGACAGGGCCACACCGGGAGCAGGCTGATTCCAGCTCTAAAAAACACCACTCAATTCAGTCCGAGCTCAAACTCCACGTGTTTGGAAAGTGTTGCTGTCTGACTAACTGATGGAATGAAGCAAGCGACGCCAACACACACCGTAACTTCAGTCACGGTGAGTCCTGGCAGCAGCAGCAAGGTCTCCCTGCCACTGATCACCATCGAAATCCCAGCCACATCTTGTTGTCATTGCTGCAATGTCTCTTCATCGAACACAAATCTACGAAGGGCCAGCGCCAGAAAGGGCAGTGAATCCCAACACAGCCGTTTTCAATCTAAGGTCTGTAACGATTCCAAAAAATATTACCTGAAAAACATGGGGCCAAACTTGCTGACTGCCTCTCCAGCACTGTAACAATCCTTGGCAGAATCCAGCTCTACTGACTCCTGACTCTGCTGTTGTACCAGGGTCACTAAAAGGACCAGCTATGGCATCAAGAACGGACAACCTCAATGGGAGGGACATGGCCCATACCAGTGGCTCAACGGCTGCAGAAATCATGCCCTTTACAAGAAGGTTAAGTCCTCCAGGGTGTCCCAGGCCAAGCCAGCACTGCAGGCCTTACTGACCTCACTCTACACATCTGGACCCCTCAGTGACCTCGCTTCCCGTCCTCCCACCCCCATCTCTGTAACCCCCTCCAGCCCTACACCCCTCCCTATCTCTGTAACCTCCTCCAGTCCTACACCCCTCCCCATCTCTGTAACCTCCTCCGGCCCTACACCCCTCCCTATCTCTGTAACCTCCTCCAGCCCTACACCCCTCCCCATCTCTGTAACCTCCTCCAGTCCTACACCCCTCCCCCCATCTCTGTAACCTCCTCCAGCCCCACACCCCCACCCCTCCCTATCTCTGTAACCTCCTCCAGCCCTACACACCTCCATACCTCTGTAACCCCCTCGAGTCCTACACCCCTCCCTATCTCTTTAACCTCTTCCAGCCCTACATCCCTCCCTATCTCCATAATCTCCTCCAGCCCTACACACCTCCCTATCTCTGTAACCTCCTCCAGCCCTATACCCTCCCAATCTCTGTAACCTCCTCCAGTCCTACACCCCTCCCTATCTCTGTAACTTCCTCCAGCCCCGAATCCCTCCTCTATCTCTGTAACCTCCTCCAGCCCTACATCCCTCCCTATCTCTGTAACCTCCTCCAGTCCTATACCCCTCCCTATCTCTGTAACCTCCTCCAGCCCCTAATCCCCTCCCTGTCTCTGAAACCTCCTCCAGCCCCTACACCCCTCCGTATCTCTGTAACCTCCTCCAGCCCCTACACCCCTCCCTATCCCTGTAACCCCTCCTCCAGTCCTACAACCCTCCCTATCTCTGTAACCTCCTCCAGCCCCTAAACCCCTCCCTATCTCTATACCCTCCTCCATCCCTACACTCTCCCTATCTCTGTAACCTCCTCCAGCCCCCACACCCCTCCCTACCTCTGTAACCTCCTCCAGCTCCTAACACCCCTCCCTATCTCTGTAACCTCTTCCAGTCCTACAACCCTCCCTATCTCTGCAACCTCCTCCAGTCCTACAACACCGCCCTCCCTGCCCCGAGATCTCTGCGTTCCTCCAAATCTGTCATCTTGTGCATCCCCCACTCTTTTCACCCACCATTGGCGGCCGTACTTTCAAACATCTAGGCCCAAAGCTCTGGAATTCCCTCCCTAAACCTCTCCACTGCTCTCTTCTCATTTAAGACGCTCCTTTAAACCCTCCCTTGTCACATTTCTCAATAGCTCCTTGTGTGGATCGAGTTTTGTCTGATTTACGATCCTGTGAAGAGCCTTGGGACATTTTACGATGTTAAAGGCGCTATATAAATGCAAGTTGCTGATATTGGTGCCAGTATTTAGCGAAGATCTGGGTCATGTCGTACCTGAAGCGGGATCCAGCCCATTGACACTGGCTTTCCATCCCTTCCACACATCAGGAAGGGATCTGATGTTTCTGGTTCCCTCGGAAGTGCCCTCCCAGTCTGCTCTCGCCCAGCTCTGTACACCAGATATCTGCCCCAGGGTCCAAGCGTATGTGGGGCCATTTATTCAATGATTTCTCACTAGCTGCCTGTACTGGAGGCCAAGCCTCAGTGCGCAAGTTACCTGTGATCCAAGCTCAGGTTCTCTCTGGCCAAGGCTCCTGCCAATACCACCCATACCGCCTATACTCACCGGATGAAACCAGGCAGCAAATAGCAGCACCGCTGTGAACGACAGGTTCACTGTCCAACGGGTTGTTTAAAGAATAAACAGAGACCAGCAGAAACAGGTCGCGAGGTTACAGTCGAACTCAACTAACCATGGCAATTGAATCTGAAACTAGCCTGCACAGTTCAGCACAGTAACTGGGCGTTTATGGAGGTTAAATATAGAGCACGTCAGTACACTGAAAAACAGGATCTGTGAAAAGACAGGATTTGTCCGCATTGCCCCCTATCACAGCATCTTATCCACAAAAGTATACAGGTTTGCAGCATCGGAGGCCTTTCAGCCCATCATCTGCCAGCTGTTTGCTGTATCAATCCCAAACTAATCCCACTGCCCCTCTCTCTCCCCATAGCCCTGTATCAATCCCAAACTAATCCCACTGCCCCTCTCTCTCCCCATAGCCCTGTATCAATCCCAAACTAATCCCACTGCCCTGCTCTCTCCCCATAGCCCTGTATCAATCCCAAACTAATCCCACTGCCCTGCTCTCTCCCCATAGCCCTGTATCAATCCCAAACTAATCCCACTGTCCCGCTCTCCCCCCATAGCCCTGTATCAATCCCAAACTAATCCCACTGCCCCACTCTCTCCCCATAGCCCTGTATCAATCCCAAACTAATCCCACTGCCCCGCTCTCTCCCCATAGCCCTGTATCAATCCCAAATAAATCCCACTGCCCCGCGCTCTCCCCATAGCCCTGTATTAATCCCAATCTAATCCCACTGCCCCGCTCTCTTCCCATAGCCCTGTAACAATCCCAAACTAATCCCACTGCCCCGCTCTCTCCCCATAGCCCTGTATCAATCCCCAAACTAATCCCACTGCCCCACTCTCTCCCCATAGCCCTGTATCAATCCCCAAATTAATCCCACTGCCCCGCTCTCTCCCCATAGCCCTGTATCAATCCCAAACTAATCCCACTACCCCACTCTCTCCCCATTGCCATGTATCTTCCTCTGCTTCACATATGTATCCAATTTTCCTTTAGAAGCAGTGGTCTCTGCCTCAACCACTCCCTGAGGCAAAGCATTCGACGTACCAACAACCCTCTGTGTAAAGAAATTTCTGCTAACCTCTTTGTTATTGAGAATTTTAAACTGATGGTCCCTCGGCACTGACTACCCAACCAGAGGAAATAGTCCATCACTATTCACTCTACCAAAACCTTGCTTGTTTTCATTGCTGGGTTAAATCAGTTTATATTTAAAGTGTAAAAGGAACAGTGTGTTTAGTTGAGTTTTTAACGCATTCCATTCAGACCCCAGGGAGTGAATGTGCAATAATGCACGGGCCACACTCAAAGGTCATGTCTTCAACAATCTGGGCACCATCTCATCGTTCTCCAGCCCAGACAGCCAATAGGTGTGTTGTGTTCATAGAATCATCCAATGACACTGCACAGAAGGAGGCCATTCAGCCCATCGAGCCTGTACCGGCTCTGTGAAAGAGCGATCCAGTTAGTCCCACCCCCCTGCTCTTTCCCCGTAGCCCAGCAAAGCTTTCCTTTTCAAGTATTTATCCAATCCTCTTTAGAAAGTTATTAATGAATCTTCAGATGGTGCACAGGACTGGGAGTATCTACCAAACGGAGCGGTGGGAAATTGGTGAGGGGTGTAAATAGGGTTAAATCGTACAGACACTGTTTTATCAAGCTGAAATTTAACACACTCCACATTTTGATGCACCTACGTTGAGCGCTGCCAACCATTTAACTACCATCTATTTATCCATTTTAAACTTATCCAATTTCGCCACTACATCCTCCTGTACTGTGACATTGCAGCACCCTCTTCTCTTGTGAAGACAGGGGCCAAGTGCTCAGTACCTCAGCCATGCCCTCTGCCGCCACAAGGGAATCTCTGTTTGGGTGGCGAGTCAGCATAATGCTTCCTTTAACTACCCCTTTACTATTTATATCTTTTATAAACGTTGTTGGGTTGTGACACATGGACACTGTGCGGATCCAACACGACTTTCTGTCCCTGTGTTTCAACAAGGAATAGTCACACAGTCACAGCCCATCCAACCCTCCTATCCAGTGTCCCCTCTGGCCCATCCAACCCTTCTAGCCCCTCTATCCAGTGTTTTCCCTTGGTTCATTTCTAATAACCCCCAATCCCATTTGTTGACGAGAATCTGTCTAGTTCCTTCTCGATGCCCATCAAGGTTTCTTGTTCCAGCACCCGTACCTGTAAACTGTTGCTCATACTTAAACAGCCTTTCAGTAAAACAGTTCCTTCTGCATTTCCAAGTTTAATTTCTTGTCCTGAATTTGTAAATATCACTCACAGTCCTAATATTCTGCACACAGCAGAAAGGTGTTCTAGGATCCAATTTCTCCAAACCTTTCCTGTTGGAAAGCCTTCTATCGGATCCGCTCAGCCTTCGCTTTGAAAGAGAACAAAGCTCCAGGCTGGTCCATCTTTCCCAGAACACATCCCTCCAATTCAGGGGTCAGGCAGGGGGGGGGGGGGGGCGGCAGTGAGAAAACAGTTGGATCTTACTCTGCACTTTTGTAAAAGGCAGGAATGCTGGATGCAGATCAGACATGATCTTGTTGAATGGCGGAGCAGGCTCGAGGGACGAGATGGCCTACTCCTGTTCCTAATTCTTCTGTTCTTATGCGGTCCCTCTGGAGATTGTGGGCTGGATGATGGGCTGCGAGTATTGTCTCCCATCACTAGGGAGCAGTGCAGCTTCAGGAGTTTACAGCAGGGAGGCTGCTCCGCTCCCAGTGCAAAGCCGCAGAAATCCCACTTCTTCTTTCAGACTGGGGGCTGATACTCGCCTGAGGCGAGACTGGGGCAAGCCATGGGGGGGAGGTGAGGGGGAAGCAACCATGTGACCCCAGACCCTCTCCACCCTCGCCTAATGGCTCTGGCCAGAGGGGTTCGGCTTCAGTGAAGCACAGCCCGTTGCTGCAGGGAGAGGGGGGCCAGGGGAGTGGGGGGCCAGGTGAGAGGGGGGCCGGGCGAGTGGGGAGAGGGGGTGGGGGGCCGGAGGAGTGGAGGGCCAGGGGAGTGGAGCCGGGAGAGTGGGGGGTGGGGGGCCGGGGGAGTGGAGGGCCAGGGGAGTGGAGCTGGGGGAGAGGGGGATGGGGGGCCGGGGGAATGGGGGGGGGGGGGGAGTCGGGAGAAGGGGGTGGGGGGCCGGAGGAGTGGAGGGCCAGGGGAGTGGAGCCGGAGGAGTGGAGGGTCGGGGGAGTGGAGAGAGGGGAGTGGGGGGCCAGGGGGCTGGGGGAGCGGGGGGGCCAGGGGAGTGGGGGGCCGAGAGAGTGGGAGGCTGGGGTAATGGGGCCGGGGGAGTGGGGGGCCTGGAGAGTGGGAAGAGGGGGGTGGGGGCCCGGGGGAGTGGGGGGCCGGGGGCCAGGTGAGTGTGTGCCGGGGGATTGGAGAGAGGGGGGTGGGGGCCCGGGGGAGTGGGAGGCCGGGGGAGTGGGGGGCTGGGGGAGTGGGGGGCCAGGGGAGGGGAGGGCCGGGGGGAGTGGGGAGTGGGGGCCCGTGGGAGTGGGGGGCCAGGTGAGAGGGGGGCCGGGCGAGTGGGGAGAGGGGGGTGGGGGGCCGGAGGAGTGGAGGGCCAGGGGAATGGAGCCGGGAGAGTGGGGGGCCAGGGGGCCGGGGGAGTGGAGGGCCAGGGGAGTGGAGCCGGGGGAGTGGAGAGAGGGGAGTGGGGGGCCGAGAGAGCGGGAGGCCGGGGTAATGGGGCCGGGGGAGTGGGGGGCCTGGAGAGTGGGAAGAGGGGGGTGGTGGCCCGGGGGAGTGGGGGGCCGGGGGCCAGGTGAGTGTGTGCCGGGGCAGTGGAGAGAGGGGGGTGGGGACCCGGGGGAGTGGGAGGCCGGGGGAGTGGGGGGCTGGGGGACTGGGGGGCCAGGGGAGGAAGGGCCGGGGGAGTGGGGGGCTGGGGGAGTGGGGGCCGGGTGATCTGACAGCTCCTCCTTGGGCTGAGCTGTAGGCGAGGCCATGAACCGGGGGGAAGCAGTGGGGGGGGGGGGGGGGGTCTGACGATAACTGGAAACAAGACGTTTGAGGCCGTTGGCCGAGCGGCCTGTAGCGGACCTTTAAGAGCCACCGGTCAGGCCGTGCAACACCTGGTGTGAATGGGCAGACTGCCCAGTGCAGGCCCTGCCCACTGGTTCCTGGACATCACCACACTCTCTGCTTATACAATGTATTGAGTGTCCACCCACACCCCCGCCCCCCGCCACATCCCATCCCCACCGCCATGCTCTAGTCAAAGAAAAACACCATCACAATAAATAACAGCAAAGCACCTTCAGAAACAACAATTTGCATTTATATAGCGCCTTTAACAGAGTAAAACGTCCCAAGGTGCTTCACAGGAGCAATTATTGATCAAAATTTGACGCCGAGCTACATAAGGAGAAATTACGGCAGGTGACCAAAAGTTTGGCCAAAGAGGTAGGTTTTAAGGAGTGACTTGGAGGAAAAAGAGATAGAGAGGCAGAGAGGTTTAGGCAGGGAGTTCCAGAGCTTGGGGCCCAGGCAGCTGAAGGCACGGCCACCAATGGTTGAGTGATTATAATCAGGGATGCTCAAGAGGACCGAATTGGAGGAGCGCAGACATCTCGGGGGGGGGGGGGGTTATGGGGCTGGAGGAGATTAAAGAGATAGGATGGGGCGAGGTCATGGAGGGATTTGAAAACAAGGATGAGAATTTAAAAATCGAGGTATTGCCGGACCAGGAGCCTATGTAGGTCAGCGAGGGTGGGGGGGGGCAGGACTCGGTGCCTCTCCTAATACTGGCCTAAACTGGTTGTGTTGGGTTCGAGCAGGAGAGCCAGCTTCCCGATACTATTACAATCTAAAACACCAACTGTGGCAATTTGCAAGGCAAACTCAGTAGCGACCACAGGCCCTCCCTGAGATGAGCCGCGGGCTCCCTGCAGCAATGGGACCCAGTTATACTTTGCATGCAGGCTCTGCATTGGCTGCCAACGCTCCTGTCAGCCTCACCCATTTCACACACGTCCTCCCAATCCATCAAACATCAGTGCCAACTGCATACTTCCAGAGGCAGAAAGAGCTTGCATTTATTTATTCACAACTGAACTTACAGTGATGGGGAGAAAGAAAGACTTGCGCCTTCATCATCTCAGGACGTTCCAAAGCGATGGCGTTTACAGCCAATGGCTTACTTTTGAAGTGTGGTTACTGTTGTAATGTGCGTGCGTGTGCGTATAACGTGTACTCCTGCGGGCGAGGGTTTCTGCTGGAATTGCTTCAACAAGTTGTACGCACTACTGAAAGTTAGAAGTGATCATTCCCCATTAATGGGCGCCAGGCGAATGTATCGGGAACATTTACCAGTTAGACAAGGTTCACTCTTCCCCGCTCTGCCTGGTCACCTGGTTCCACAGCTCCTTTCAGCAAAGATTTACTTGTTCAGCTACTTTTTAACCGATTTGCTCCCCAGCCATCAACTGTCAGCATCCCTGCAATGCGTCGGCCATAAGCTTGGTGCCAGATTTGAGGTCCTGGTCTTGAAACACTCTCCTCCTCAGGCGACTGAAGGCTGCGCTGGCGCACTGGAGGCGGTGTTGAACTTTCTTGTCAATGTCTGCCCTTGCTGATAATAGGTTCCCGAGGTATGGAAAGTGGTCCACGTTGTCCAAGGCCGAGCCATGGATTTGGCTGACGGGGGGGCAGTGCAGTGTGGCGGGGGCAGGTTGATGGAGGACCTTTGTCTTACGGATGTTTAGTGATACCTGCCCTCAGTTATGGCTCAGACACGTGGACTATATACAGCAGGCACCTTAAAGCGCTGGAGAAGTACCACCAGCGCTGCCTCCGCAAGATCCTGCAAATCCCCTGGGAGGACAGACGCACCAACGTCAGTGATCTCGCTCAGGCCAACATCACCAGCATCGAAGCACTGACCACACTCGACCAGCTCCGTTGGGTGGGTCACATCGTCCACATGCTCAACACAAGACTCCCAAAGCAAGCGCTCTACTCGGAACTCCTACACGGCAAGCGAGCCCCAGGTGGGCAGAGGAAACATTTCAAGGACACCCTCAAAGCCTCCTTGATAAAGTGTAACATCCCCACCGGCATCTGGGAATCCCTGACCAAAGGCTGCCCAAAGCGGAGGAAGAGCATCCAGGAGGGCGCTGAGCACCTCGAGTCTCGTCGCCGAGAGCAAGCAGAAATCAAGCGCAGGCAGCGGAAGGAGTGTGCGGCAAACCAGACTCCCCACCCACCCTTTCCTTCAACCACTGTCTGTCCCACCTGTGACAGAGACTGTAATTCCCGTATTGGACTGTACAGTCACCTGAGAACTCACTTTTAGAGTGGAAGCAAGTCTTCCTCGATTCCGAGGGACTGCCTATGATGATGATTAATGTGTTGGCCCACAAACAGCGAACAAACAAAGCTCAGAGATTTCAAAGGGAAAAACTTTATCAGGAGATCAGTGTTGTCTGCAATAAAGGTTCAAACTGAGTAGTGTTTAACTAAGCAAGGTACAACCTTGGCTCTGCTTTATTTAGGCCCAAAGTGCCTGACTCTCAAAATGGCTGGCCTTTTATACCAGAGCAGCACCATGTGCGTGCTGCTCAGTGGTCTCCAACAATGACACCATCTGGTGGCTACAAACAGCATGTACATTCCTGACAATACCCTCCTCTGAGATCTTATCAGTCTTTCACAGGTTGAGACGGACCGGTGCTTTACGCTCCCGGGTTGACCGTCTCAGTTCAATTCCGGCCTTGGGTGAATGTGCGGAGTCTGTTGTGGCTGGTGGCTGGATGACTGACTTGTTGGGGATGGCAGCGGCCATGTCAGGAATTTTAAGTCCATTTTTATTGAACAAGTCCGTGATGGAATTTCCGGGTTCACTGATGACCCTTGAGTCCACTGAAGGCTGCTGGTAGGTTGGTTGGTCGTCGACGGTTTCTTCGTCCGATTGCTCTGGCTCGTCTGTGTGCCTCAGCTTTGTCTGATCCATGTGTTTCCTGCAAGTTTGCCCATTCTTCAGCTTAATAACAAATACTCTGTTGCCCTCCTTGGCCATGATCATACCAGCAATCCATTTGGGACCCTGACCATAATTCAACACATATACTGGATCATTAACAGAAATCTCGCGTGACACAGTTGCGCGATCGTGGTACCCTTGTTGACTTTGTCTTCTGTATTCAACATGATTATTTAAATCAGGGTGTACCAGAGATAACTTGGTCTTAAGACCTCTTTTCATCATGAGTTCAGCAGGCGAGACCCCTGTGAGTGTGTGGGGTCTTGTCCTGTAACTCAGCAGTATTCAGGACAAGGGGGTCTGCAGTGACCCTTGGGTTACTCTCCTCATGCTTTGCTTGATCATTTGTACTGCACATTCTGCTTGCCCGTTGGACACAGACTTGAACGGTGCTGACCTTACATGTTTTATGCCATTAAGTTTCACAAACTCCTGAAACTCCTGACTGGTGACGCATGATTCATTGTCGCTCATCACTATATCAGGCAGACCACGTGTTGTGAACATGACATTGAGATTCTCTATGGTTGCCGTGGACGTACTGGATGACATGATTATGCATTCTATCCACTTCGAATAAGCATCCACCACCACTAAAAACATCTTGCCCAAGATAGGACCTGCAAAATCTACATGGATCTAGACCAAGGTTTGGATGGCCACAACCACAGCTGGTGCTTTGCTGAGCTGCATGCAAGTGTTGCACTGATGCACATGCTTCCAGCTCAGAATCAATTCCTGGCCACCATACATGGTACCTGGCGATGGCCTTCATCTTCACTATACCAGGATGTGTGCTGTGTAACTCACGCACGAATTTCTCTCTCCCTTTCTTGGGCATTACAACGCGATTGCCCCACAATATGCAGTCTGCTTGAATAGACAGTTCGTCCTTGTGACAAATGTACGGTTTGGCCTCCTCGCACATTTGCTTAAGTATGGCAGACCAATCCCCTTTGAGGATGCAACCCTTTGCCACCGATAAAATCGGGTCCTGGCTGGTCCAGGTCTTAACTTGTTGAGCCGTGACAGGGGTTCCTTCACTCTCAAAAGCATCCATGATTAACATTAGATCCGCCGGTTATGGCGATTCCACCTCCAGTGTGGGCAACGGCAACCGGCTCAATGCATTGGCACAATTCTCTGTGCCAGGTCTATGGCGAATGACATAATCATAGGCAGATAATGTCAGCGCCCAACTTTGGATGCGGGATGAAACGTTGGTATTGATACCTTTGGTCTCGGAAAACAACGAAATGAGCGGCTTGTGATCAGTCTCTAATTCGAACCTCAGACCGAACAGGTATTGATGCATCTTTTTAACACCATACACACACACTTAAACTTCTTTTTCTGCCATGCCATAGGCTCTTTCTGCTTTAGACAAACTTATGGATGCATATGCGACAGGATGAAGTTTCCCCGACTCATTGGCTTGTTGGGAGTGCGCAACCAATTCCATATGACGATGCGTCGCAAGCCAAAACTAAACGTTTACATGCGTCATTAAGCACCAGCAGCTTGTTCGAGCAAAGCAGATTGGTGGCTTTCTCGAAAGCTCTGTCTTGCGATGCGCCCCACACCCAGTTGTCACCTTTTCTCAATAGCATGTGCAATGGTTCTAGTAAGGTGTTCAATTTAGGTAGGAAGTTACCGAAGTAGTTGAGGAGACCCAAGAACGAACGCAGCTCCGTCACATTCTGCGGCTTGGGTACATTCTTGATGGCTTTGGTTTTCACGTCAGTAGGTCTGATGCCATCAGCGGCAATTTTCCTCCCGAGGAATTCGACCTCCGTGCCATGAAGATGCACTTCGAGTGTTTCAGTCTGAGTCCCACTCTAGCCAAACGCAGTAGAACCTCTTCCAAGTTGTTCAGATGTTCCTTGGAGTCACGACCGGTGATCAGAATGTCATCTTGGAACATGACGGTTCTGGGAACGGACTTCAGTAGACTTTCCATATTCCTCTGGAATATTGCTGCAGCCGAGCGAATTCCAAACGGGCACCTGTGGTAAATAAACAGTCCTTTGTGCGTGTTAATGCACGTAATTCTCTTCGACGTCTCGACCAACTCCTGCGTCATATAGGCTGACGTCAAGTCCAGTTTTGTGAACGACTTCCCTCCGGCTAGCGTCACAAACAAGTTATCAGCCTTCGGTAATGGGTCCTGATCTTGTTTTGAAACCCTGTTGATCGTAGCCTTGTAGTCTCCACAGATTCTGACTGTGCCATCACTTTTCAGCACAGGAACAATGGGGTTGGCCCATTCATTAAATTCAACCGGTGATATGATCCCTTCACGCTGGAGTCTGTCCAGTTCAATTTTGACCTTCTCCCTCATCAAATACGGAACTGCCCGAGCTTTATGATGGACGGGTCTTGTATCTGAGTCCACGTGGATCTGCACCTTGGCTCCTGTGAAGTTGCCGATACCTGGTTCGAACAACGAGGAGAACTTGCTCGATACTTGGGCACATGTATCTTCCTCCGACGACAACGCCTTTATGTCGTTCCAGTCGCATCTGATTTCCTCCAAACAGCTCCTGCCGAGCAGCGTTGGGCTACTGCCTGGAACAATCCACAGCGGTAACTCGTGCAGTGCCAATCACATTTATCAGTTCTTTGGTGTACATGCGCAGCTTGTCATTAACAGGGCTCAGCCTGGGCCTCACAGTCTTAGTATCCCACAGCTTATTAAATGCCCTCTCGTTCATGATCAATTGACTCGCCCCTGTGTCCAGTTCATAGAAACATAGAAAATAGGTGCAGAAGTAGGCCATTCGGCCCTTCGAACCTGCACCACCATTCAATAAGATCATGGCTGATCATTCACCTCAGTACCTTTTCCTGCCATCGATACCGGTATCCCGTTAAACTTCACATTAAGCAAAATTGGTTTACTCTTGGTTATGAAGGAGTACAGTCCATACGCTTCCTCCTCTGGCATTTCGGATTGCGTATCCGGATCTGCGCTAGTCTGACCATCATCCTCCACGTGGTGTGTCACAGCTCGCTTGCTCATCTGCAGACACTTGTGCTGGAGATGCCCCACTCTCAGACAGCCTTTACAACTATATTGCTTAAATCGGCACAACGCCAACACGGAGAAATCGGATACATTCCCGCTGGCGGACTTTGGGCAGCCACAGGTTTCACGAACGCAGCCGATAGGCCCTGCCATGTGCCGCTCTGCCGAACACCGAATCAATCGCATTTACAGTACTTGCCGAGGTTCGGTTCTTCACCGCTATTTGCTTTAGACTCCTGTCCGTCGTCACACATGATTGAGCGATCTGGATGGCCCTTTTTAAATCCAACTCCTCCACCGCCAGAAGTTGGCGCTGGATCACCTCGTGGTTGCTACCGATAACAAAGAAGTCCCGCAGCATGTCTGCCAGCACTGTCCCGAACTTACACGGTCCCGCTAGACGTCTCAGGTCGGCAAAGAATTCCGCCGTGCTCTGGCCCTCCGATCGAACGTGTGTATAAAACTTGTATCTCGAGATGATGATGCCGTCATCTGGCTTGAGGTGCTCCCGTACCAATGTACACAACTCCTCGTACGTTTTCTCTGTTGGATCACTAGGCGTGAGTCGATTCTTTATCAGACCGTAGATCGTCGAACCGCACACAGTGAGGAACACGGCCCGGTGCCAATCTACATCATCGACCTCCTCCATTTTGTTAGCCACGAAGTACTGGTTCAAATGGCTCACAAAGTCGGCCCAATCTTCTCCCTCCACGAATCGCTCTAAAAATCCAACCGTGCTCATTTTGCAAACAAAGGTTCTTGTATTCTCGTCGCCAAATGTTATGTCTGCAATAAATGTTCAAACTGAGTATTGTCTAACTAAGCAAGGTGCAACCTTGGCTCTGCTTTATTTAGGCCCAAAGTGCCTGACTCTCAAAATGGCTGGCCTTTTATACCAGAGCAGCACCATGTGCGTGCTGCTCAGTGGCGTCCAACAATTACATCATCTGGTGACTACAAACAGAATGTATATACTTGACAATCAGAGATCGAGCCAAGAGACAATTTGTCTCACATTTAAAGTTATTTAAACACGTCACTCCTGGCTAATTTCTTGAATATATAGTTTGTCCCAATAATTTGTTCAACACCGGAAGATATGTGATTGGAACAGGTTTGAAATGAACAATGCAGCACAGTGTGTTTGTGGTCTGACCAGGTGTGCCTAAATAACTCTCCACCAGAACCCTCAGTCCACCACAGTCAGGAACTAGTAAACCCCTCACCAGCGACCTCTCCCGGACCCGGCCCCAACTCTGCTCAGCGTCTGCTCCCTCTTCCTACCCCCGCAGCCCCGTCAAAGGCCTGTCTGATGCCTTGTCCTATCAAAGGCAGAGTGCTGTTGATGCGCACACGTTTCGGTACGAGTGGCCGGTTGGTGAGCAGGAGCAGGAACCCCGGCTGATTCTGCCCTCACTGATCCAGGGATGTCTGTGGTTTGTGCTGGCTGAGGCCCGCTCACTCCGCCCGGATTGGGGAATGGAGTTTGCTGTGAATTCAGCACCGTGCGCGTGGAGCATTAACTCGCAGAGCCACAAGGTCAGTGGAATGTGCTTCCGATCTGCGGCACTGCACTGTTTGCCAACCAGAGTCTGGAGCCCAACGCACACCGCGATAATGGCCGCAGCGAAGCTGAGCGCTGGCCTTGGTTACCGGGACTGCAAGCTGGAAGCAGAATCCGAGTACTGTCAGAAGCCTGCTTCAGCTAGTGAGCTGACATCAAAGCTCCTGAATCGAGTCTGGATTCCGGGTTTTGGAACCTTCCGAATTCTCTGAATGGAGAGGGAGCTGGGATGGTGAGGAGGGGATACAGGAGCAGAGTCAGCTGCGAGCACATGTGCCACCGACCACACACAACCTGCTCCTTCTCCCCCACACTCACTGAGCCTTAGTTACAGCGTTTGTGTATCTTATATAGAAAGGTCCACACACAGAAACAGGCCATTGGGCCCATCCAGCCCGTGCTGGCATTCACCTTCCACACCAGCTGATAGTCCGAATCACATTAACCCGCCCTGTTGCCACATCCCTTCATCCCTGCTCCTTCATTCCCCTCTCTAATTTGATCCTGAATGTCAGAATGCAGACATCACCCCAGGATCTCTGCACTCCTCTAATCCTGGCCTCTTGAGCATCACTGATTATAATCACTCAACCATTGGTGGCTGTACCTTCTGTTGCCTGGGCCCCAAGCTCTGGAACTCCCTCCCTAAACCTCTCCGCCTCTCTTTCCTCCTTCAAGATACTCCTTAAAACCTACCTCTCTGACCAAGCTTTTGGTCACCTGCGCTAATTTCTTCTTATGTGGCTCGGTGACAAATGTATCTGTTTTGTCTTATAACACTGCTGTGAAGGGCCTTGGGACATTTTACTATGTTAAAGGCGCTATATAAATACAGGTTGTTGTTGAATGTTGGCAGTTTCTGCCTCAGTCACCAACCCTGGAGTGAAACCACAGCCTCACAACTCTGTGTCAAGATCCTCCTGCCCTCTGCTTCCATTTAATCTTCCAGCTGTGGCCCCTCGCCCGAGACCCCACATTAAAGTTGTACGAGGGACACGTCATGAAACAGACAGTTAAAGGAAATTTAACCTAAACAGCGAGATTCCCAACAGGAGTGAGGACTCAGAGGGGGCAGATAGCAAAGATCGTCAAAAGGGGAAATGGGATTCCTGGTTTCATACATTGGAACGTGAATATAAAAGTGAGGCTGTGCTGGAGGGGTCGCTGTCACTGCATTAAAGGTGATCGCTGCATGTGAGGTGTACAATGGGGTGTACAGTGTGATGTGTACAGTGAGTGCACAGTAAGTGTACAGTGTGATGTGTACAGTGCGTGTACAGTGTGATATGTACAATGGGGTGTGCAGTGTGATGTGTACAGTGCGTGTACAGTGTGATGTGTACAGTGAGTGTACAGTGTGATGTGTACAGTGTGATGTGTACAGTGAGTGCACAGTGAGTGTACAGTGTGATGTGTACAGTGAGTGTACAGTGTGATGTGTACAGTGCGTGTACAGTGTGATGTGTACAGTGAGTGTACAGTGTGATGTGTACAGTGCGTGTACAGTGGGGTGTACAGTGGGGTGTACAGTGTGAGGGGTAGTGTGTGTAGTGAGGTGTACAGTGAGGTGTAGTGTGTACAGTGAGGGGTACAGTGTGTGTACAGTGAGGTGTACAGTGGGGTGTACAATGAGGTGTACAATGTGAGGTGTACAGTGGGCTGTATAGTGAGGTGTACAGTGTGAGGTGTAATGGGGTGTACAGTGGGCTGTATAGTGAGGCGTACAGGGTGAGGTGTGAGGTGTGAGATTAGCTTTGGATTGCTCTAAATGCCATCCTAGAGACGATGGGCTGAGTAGACACCTTATGTGCTGTAAAGCTCTCTGCTTGAATGAGTAAGGTGCTGAGGTAAGGGGCACAGTAGAAAATCCATTCGGCCCATCTCACTCCTCCAGCGAGACAGAGCCGATAGGCCTCGCGCCAATCACAACTTCCAACTATTGTCAGGTGGTCCCCAGGGGCTTAAACTGTCACCTGATCTGCACCCGTCCGAGTTCAGCCCAACAGGTTTGGTTAACATTAGCTCCCAATGTGCCCCAGTCTCAACTTCCGAACATCGCGCCTGCTGCGATAGTGTAACATTTTCCCATTGGTACTCTGAGTGAAAAGGGAGGAGCTCTGATGGGGGGAGTCCAGAACAAGGGGGCGTAACCTTAAAATTAGAGCCAGACCGTTCAATGGTGAAATCAGGAAGCAGGTCTTCACACAAAGGGCAGTGGGAATCTGGAACTCGCTCCCCCAAAAAGACCGTGGGTGCTGGGGGTCAATTGGAGCTTTCAAGACTGAGGTTGATAGTTTTTTTTGTTGGTTAATGGTATTGAGGGACCCAAGGTGGGGAGGTGGAGTTAAGGTACAGATCAGCCATGATCTAATTGATGGTGGAACAGGCTCGAGGGGCCGAATGGCCTATGATGTTCCTGAGTTTCGATCAGCTCCTTACAGATGTAAATCAACCCACTGAGCCACACAGTTCCCTTTAATAAAAGTTAGCTCCCTTATTTTGAAGAAAAATTTAAAGTGATTGGCAGAAGAACCAAAGGTTACATGAGGAAACACTTTTTTACGCAGCGAGTGGTTAGGATCTGGAATGCACTGCCTGATAGGGTGGTGGAGGCAGACTCAATCAGGGCTTTCAAAAGGGAGTTGGATCAGTCCCTGAAGGAAAAGAATTTGCAGAGCTCCGGGGAAAGGGCAGGGGAGTGGGACTGGCTGAAGTGCTCTTACAGAGAGCCGGCACGGGCTCGACGGGCCGAATGGCTTCCTTCTGCACTGTAACGTTCTGTGATTCTATGAAAAGAAAAGTTTTCTGGAGAACAATGTCTGTTGTGCGTAATTTCCCTGCCTAACCACATCTTTGCACTTGAGGCAGATTTACAGTTCAAATCCAACCCAGCGCTGGGAAGCTTTTGCTGCGCATTGCACAATTCTGGGCCCAGCCTTTGACTGTCGGGCCCTGGGATGTTCAGATCCCGCTGTGTCAAAGGCTTCCATTTACTGCAGGTTGTGGCTCTCGGCCTGATCGACATTCTCCGCCCAGCACAGAGCTGTTCAAAAGCAGAAAGTTGCTGGAAACCTCGTGCTGCCGACTCTGTGCAGGGTTTTCAGGAAGAGAGCTTGTTTCTAGTTTTATTTCCTGAATTGAGTCATTACCAATGACCTCTTGTTATTTTTAGTTTTAGGGAAAACATCCAGGAAGCATTGCTCAATGTCGCATTTCAAACACCAGAAACCACGGCAGCGTCAGCGAACAGAAGCCCAGCCGGCCAAGCCCCGCGGCACAAGCCTGAACCCGCCTGGCTCCTGGCCCCCAGACCCTGCCCCCTGACCCCTGGGTCCTGGCCCCCGGCCCCTGGGTCCTGGGTCCTGCCTCCTGGGTCCTGGCCCCTGGTTCCTGCCCCCTGGCCCTTGGGTCCTGCCCCCTGGGTCCTGGCCCATGGATCCTGCCCCCTGGATCCTGGCCCTTGGGTCCTGCCCCCTGGATCCTGGCCCTTGGGTTCTGCCCCCTGGGTCTTGGCCGCTGGGCCCCTGCCCCCTTGGGCCTGGCCGCTGGGCCCCTGCCCCCTGGGTCCTGGCTGCTGGGTCCCTGCCCCCTAGGTCCTGCCCTCTGGCCCGTAGGTCCTGCCCCCTGGGTCCTGGCTGCTGCCCCCTGCCCCCTGGGTCGTGCCCCCTGGCCCGTGGGTCCTGCCCCCTGGGTCTTTGCCGCTGGGCCCCTGCCCCCTGGGTCTTGGCCGCTGGCCCCTGGCCCCACCACAACCTCCGCTCAGGCCCATCTGACCAGAGGCGGCACCCGCATCATCCCGAGAAAGCCGCTCACTTTGTGCCGCCAGATTACACTGCACAATGAAGGGGGCTGCCATGTGGCTGCTATTTAATTTATTCATTCTCAGGCTGTGGGCGTCGCTGGCAAGGCCGGCAATTATTGCCCATCGCTAGTTGCCCTGAGGAGGTGGTGGTGGGGCTTCCTGACCCGCTGCAGTTTGTATTCTTTGTAATGGTTTGTTACAATTGAGGACTTGCTGGGTCACTTAAACATTAGTGAACAAACAACAACAACTTGTATTTATATAGCGCCTTTAATGTAGTAAAACGTACCAAGGTGCTTCACAGCAAACAGATAAATTTGACACCGAGCCGCACGAGAAGACATTACGCCAGATGACCAAAAGCTTGGTCAAAGAGGTAGGTTTTAAGGAGCGTCTTAAAAGAGAAAAGAGAGGTAGAGAGGCGGAGAGGTTTAGGGAGGGAGTTCCAGAGCTTGGGGCCCAGGCAACAGAAGGCACGGCCACCAACGGTTGAGCGATTATGATCAGGGATGCTCAAGAAGGCAGAATTAGAGGAGTGCAGACATCTTGGGGGTTGAGTGACTGAAGGAGATAACAGAGATAGGGAGGATCGAGGCCATGGAGGGATTTGATAATGAGGATGAGAATTTTGAAATCGAGGCGTTGCTTAACCGGAAGCCAATGTAGGTTAGCAAGCACAGGGGTGATGGGTGAGTGGGACTTGGTGCGTGTTAGGACATGGGCAGCCGAGTTTTGGATCACCTCTAGTTTATGTGGGGTAGAATGTAGGAGGCCAGCCAGGAGTGCGTTGGAATAGTCAAGTCCAGAGGTAACAAAGGCATGGATGAGGGCTTCAGCAGTGGATGAGCTGAGGCTGGGGTGGAGATGGGCGATGTTACGGAGGTGGAAATAGGCGGTCTTAGTTATGCCGCGAATATGTGGCCGGAAGCTCATTTCAGGGTCAAATATGACACCAAGTTTGTGAACACTCTGGTTCACCCTCAGACAGAAGTTGGGGAAAGGGTTGGAGTCTGCGGGTAGGGAACAGAGTTTGTGGCGGGGACCGAAAACAATGGCTTCAGTCTTCCCAATATTCAATTGGAGAAAATGTCTCCAGTTGGGTTATTTCACCAATCCAATAGCCTCCTGCTCACTCTGACTCAGAATTCGGTCAAATTCTCAAACTGCTACGGTGGGATTATAAACGGATGATCTGTGGATTAGTAGTCCAGTAACAGAAGCACTTTGCTCCCGTCCCCTGGCGTTGTGCTGTGTGTACAACACAATCCGAGCAAACTGATCAGCACAACTCTCATCCAAAGCAACAGATAAACTGAAGGCCGAGGCCTGGAATGGTGCTGTGTGTATCTAGAAACATAGAAACATAGAAAATAGGTGCAGGAGTAGGCCATTCGGCCCCTCGAGCCTGCACCGCCATTCAATGAGTTCATGGCTGAACATGCAACTTCAGTACCTCATTCCTGCGTTCTCGCCATACCCCTTGATCCCCCTAGTAGTAAGGACTACATCTAACTCCTTTTTGAATATATTTAGTGAATTGGCCTCAACAACTTTCTGTGATAGAGGATCTGAGGATTGACTGAGGATTCGTGCCACTCACAGCCCTGTATCTGGACATAGCTGGTTCCACAAGAGGTTAGAGAGCTCCCTCCACCATCGAAGGGAATGAACTTGCTCCAGCACTGAAGCCGACAGTAGCAACATGAACAGAAATGAAGAGATTGTAACTGAACTTCACAAACTGAAGGAAAGAATAAAGAACTTGCAATTAAAAAAGCACCTTTCACGATCTCAGGATGTCCCAAAGTGCTTTAGACAATAAAGCACTTTTTGGAGTGTGGTCACTGTTGCAATGTAGGAAACGCAGCAGACAATTTGCGCACAGCAAGCTCCCACAGACAGCAATGTGATAATGACCAGATCATCTTCGTTTTTTAAGTGATGATGGTTGAGGGATAACTCTCATGGTCTTCTTCACATAGTTCCACAGGAACGTTTACGTCCACTTCAAAGGGGCCACGGTTTAATGTCTCATCCGAAAGATGACACCTCCAACAGTGCAACACTCCCTCAGTACTGACCCTCCGACAGTGCAGCACTCCCTCAGCACTGACCCTCCGACAGTGCGGCGCTCTCTCAGTACTGCCCCTCTGACAGTGCAGCGCTCCCTCAGTACTGCCCCTCCAACAGTGCGGCACTCTCTCAGTACTGCCCCTCCGTCCATGCAGCACTCCCTCAGTACTGCCCCTCCGACAGTGCAGCGCTCCCTCAGTACTGCCCCTCCAACAGTGCAGCACTCCCTCAGTACTGCCCCTCCGACAGTGCAGCACTCCCTCAGTACTGCCCCTCCGACAGTGCAGCGTTCCCTCAGTACTGCCCCTCCGACAGTGCAGCGTTCCCTCAGTACTGCCCCTCCGACAGTGCAGCGTTCCCTCAGTACTGACCCTCCGACAGTGCAGCACTCCCTCAGTACTGCCCCTCCGACAGTGCAGCGTTCCCTCAGTACTGCACCTCCGACAGTGCAGCATTCCCTCAGTACTGACCCTCCGACAGTGCAGCACTCCCTCGTACTGCCCCTCCGACAGTGCAGCGTTCCCTCAGTACTGACCCTCCGACAGTGCAGCGCTCCCTCAGTACTGCCCCTCCGACAGTGCAGCACTCCCTCAGTACTGCCCCTCCGACAGTGCAGCGTTCCCTCAGTACTGCCCCTCCGACAGTGCAGCGTTCCCTCAGTACTGACCCTCCGACAGTGCAGCGTTCCCTCAGTACTGACCCTCCGACAGTGCAGCGTTCCCTCAGTACTGACCCTCCGACAGTGCAGCGTTCCCTCAGTACTGACCCTCCGACAGTGCAGCACATGCATTTCAGTGTTGTTTGCGTGATCTTGCTCTGCGCAACCACTATACTTCAGGGTAATTATTTGATCGTGAACGTGTTTGAAATGTTTCTGGGCAATGTGGGAGGGTGCTGTATAAATACAAGGCAGTCGTGGCAATCGGGAGCTGTGCAATCACCAATTGTCTTTGAAATAGTTTGCTTGTGTCGACAAGCCAATGGTGACATCTCCTGGGTGGCTTCTGACCTCCTCCCCTACTATCGCCCTCCACACTCCCTCTCCCCCGCCCCTGCCACCCTCCACCCATCCCCTCCCTTCCCCACCCCCGCACCCTCTCCCCCGTTCCTCTCCTCCGTTCCCCCGCCCCTCTCCTCCGTTCCCCCGCCCCTTTCCCCCTCCCCCACCCTTCTCCCCCTCTCCCGCACCCTCTCCCCTCGACCCGCCCCCCTCCACTCATCCCCCTCCTTCCACTCATCTCGCTGTCCCTCTCCCTTCCCCCCGACCCTCTTGATCCTCATATCCCCCGCTACGCCAACACCGTCACCCTCCCCTACCTCCCCATTCCCTCTCCCCCTCCCTCCCCTGGCCCCTCTCCCCCTCCTTCTCCTGCCTTCTCCCCCCCCCCTCCCCCGCAAGCTCTCGCCTCTTCCAGGCCACTCCTCCAACACCCCCTCCCCCACCCACTCTCCTCCTCCATCCATCGCTCTCCCCCGCCCCCCTCTCCCTCGCCTCCTCCTCCTGCCCCCCTCCCCCGCCCCTTCCCCACCCTCTCCCCGTTCCCTTCCCCTCCCCCGCTCCACCCTCTCCCCTCCCCCTCTCCCACACCACACCCTCCACTCTCTCCCTCCCCCTGCCCCCCCCCCTCTCCTCCTCCATCCATCCCCCTCCCTCCCCCCAGCAGGAATCGGGAAACTCAGCCTCTTCCCCAGAAATACTGCTGCAGTGCCTTTCGAGCTGTGGGAGAGAGGGAATAATTGGCCCAATTTGACCTGTGATTACACCCCATTACCTGCCTGAAATTCCTTTTAAACCAAAGAAATGCTCAGACAGGTGGCCGAGATCCATGGTGAGGTTCTCAATCCCTGGTACATTCTGTCACGAGGGCCAACGGGTGAAAAGTCAGCCCCAATCGCCAATCCTCCCTCTGCACAAGCCTGCCCATAACTTCACTTTCCCAACCAGGCGAACCATTTCAGTCGTTGTGTCTCATCCTGCTGCAGTTGTTAAGGTTACTGTGAATTACTTCCCCATCCAGTGACCCTGATTATAGCAATTACTGGATGGTAATGCACCCAGCATCCTGCCTCGGGGCCAATACAAACACATGTAATCAGTGCTTGTATTGACTAAGCGAGGTGGTTAGTTGCGCAAGGTGCTCGCAGTACACAGCGCGGGCGAGCTGACAACTGCATGTCTGACACAAACAACACTTGAACCCCACTCACCCTCAGCTGACATATCTTTGCCATCGTTAACACACACTAACTGACCGAAGACATTGGGGCCGGATTTCAAAAAAGCACTTGCAGCTCAGCAGAATACAGTTTATTAAATGTCTGACAGGTGAGACATTAAACCGAGGCCCGGTCTGCCCTCTCGGTTGGTACCGTAAACGGCAGCACTGTACTTCGAAGAAGGGCAGCGGAGTTCCCCCCCGGGGCCCTGAACAATATTTATCCCTCAACCAACATCACAACATGTGCTTCTGAAAGTAGATTCAGAAGGTCGAGAAGCAACGCTGGAAATGGAAGGTGGTAAATTAGTAAGTGAATTTGGAAGGCAGAGAAAACAAAGACTAGGAAATAAACAAGGGAGTTTGGCAGTGCTAAATGGTATATATTTCAATGCAAGGAGTCTGGGGAATAAGGCAGATGAGCTGAGAGCACAGATAGACATGAGGGAGTACGATATAGCTATTACTGAGACATGGCTGAAAGAAGGGCAGGAATGGCAGCTCAACATTCCTGGTTACAGGGTTTTCAGAAAAAAGGGGGATAAAAATGGAAGGGGTGGGGGGTCACAATATTGATTAAAGAAACAATTACAGCTGTGAACAATTACAGCTGTGAGGAGAGATGATAAGAAACATAAGAAATAGGAGCAGGAGTAGGCCATTCGGCCCCGCCATTTAATACGATCATGGCTGATCTGATCATGGACTCAGCTCCACTTCCCTGCCCGCTCCCCATAACCCCTTATCGTTTAAGAAACTATCTATTTCTATCTTACATTTATTCAATGTCCCAGCTTCCACAGCTCTCTAAGGCAGCGAATTCCACAGATTTACAACCCTCTGAGAGAAGAAATTTCTCCTCATCTCAGTTTTAAATGGACGGCTCCTTATTCTAAGATTTTGCCCTCTAGTTCTAGTCTCCCCCATCAGTGGAAACATCCTCTCTGCATCCACCTTGTCAAGCCTCCTCATAATCTTATATGTTTCGATAAGATCACCTCTCATTCTTCTGAATTCCAAGGAGTAGAGGCCCAACCCACTCAACCTTTCCTCATAAGTCAACCCCCTCATCCCCGGAATCAACCCAGTGAACCTTCTCTGAACTGCCTCCAAAGCAAGTGTATCCTTTCGTAAATATGGAAACCAAAACTGCACGTAGTATTCCAGGTGTGGCCTCACCAATACCTTATCTGGCTGTAGCAAGACTTCCCTACTTTTATACTCCATCCCCTTTGCAATAAAGGCCAAGATTCCATTGTCCTTCCTGATCACTTGCTGTACCTGCATACTAACCTTTTGTGTTTCATGCACAAGTTCCCCCAGGTCCCGCTGTACTGTGGCACTTTGCAATTTTTTTCCATTTAAATAATAACTTGCTCTTTGATTTTTTCTGCCCACTCACCTAACCTGTCCAAGTCACCCTGCAGCCTCTTAGTGTCCCCCTCACAGCTCACATCGCCACCCAGTTTAGTGTCATCTGCAAACTTGGAGATATTACACTCAATTCCTTCATCCAAATCATTGATGTATATTGTAAAGAGCTGGGGTCCCAGCACTGAGCCCTGCGGTTCTGGACCAGGTTTTATAGAATCACAGAATCATAGAAATTTACAGCACGGAAGGAAGGCATTTCGGCCCATCGTGTCCGCGCCATCCAACCTAATGCCACTTTCCAGCTCTTGGTCCGTAGCCCTGTAGGTTAAGGCAATTTAAGTGCACATCCAAGTATCTGTTAAATGGTGAGGGTTCCTGTCTCTACCACCCTTTCTGGCAGTGAGTTCCAGGCCCCCACCACCCTCTGGGAGAAGACATTTCCCCTCATATCTCCTCTAAAACTTTCCCCAATTACTTTAAATCTATGCTCCCTGGTTGTTGATCCCTCTGCCAAAGGAAACAGGTCCTTCCTATCCACTCTACCTAGGTCCCTCATAATTTTATACACCTCAATCAGATCTCCCCTCAGCCTTCTCTGTTCCAAAGAAAACAAATCTAGCTTATCCAATCTTTCCTCATACCCAAAATTCTCCAGTCCAGGCAACATTCTTGTAAATCTCCTCTGTACCCTCTCCAGTGCAATCACATCTTTCCTGTAATGTGGTGACCAGAACTGCACGCAGTACTCCAGCTGTGGCCTAATTAGTGTTTTATACAGTTCAAGCATAACCTCCCTGCTCTTGTATTCCATGTTTCGACTAATAAAGGCAAGCATTCCATATGCCTTCTTAACCACCTTATCTACCTGGCCTGCTACCTTCAGGGATCTGTAGACCTGCACTCCCTTTGTTCCTCTACACTTCTCAGTGTTGTACCATTTAATGTGTATTCCCTTGCCTGGTCAGACCTCCCCAAATGCATTACCTCACACTTCTCCGGATTGAATTCCATTTACCACTGTTCTGCCCACCTGACCAGTACATTGATATCTTCCTGCAGTCCGCAGCTTTCTTCTTCATTATCAACCACACAGCCTATTTTAATGTCATCTGCAAACTTCTTAACCATACCCCCAACATTCAAGTCCAAGTCACTGATATATAACCACAAAAAGCAAGGAACCCAGCACTAAGGGAGGCATTCAAGGAGGAGATCAGGAGGGTTCTGGGCAAGTTTGTTCCCTTAAAGAAAAAGGGTGGGACTAACAAATCTAGAGCCCCCTGGTTAAGCGTGGCCCAGGTTAAGCGCGGTCTAGGCTAAGCGCAGTCTGGGCCCAGGTTAAGTGCGGTCTGGACCCGGGTTAAGTGCGGTCTGGACCCGGGTTAAGTGCGGTCTGGGCCCAGGTTAAGCGCGGTCTAGGCTAAGCGCAGTCTGGGCCCAGGTTAAGCGCGGTCGAGGTTAATCGCGGCCCGTTTTACACGCAGTCTGATGTTGTTTAATTACACCTCGGGACTTTGAGAAATAATGAAATCTGTCGATTTGAATAAGTAGTTTGTCTTATGTGACTAATTAAGCAAATGAGATCAGTGCCTGTTACATAAACGCAGCCTGTTATGTTCAGAATAACTCCACAAAACTGTATATTGTAAGTTCAAACTGTTGTGACCTGGTCTCTTTAATGTAACTCCAGAGTGAGGAGGCATGGTAGACTGCCTTTTATACCTGCTTGCCCGGGGTGTGCAGGTGACCCTTGGGTCTCCCACAGGTGCGCCCCCCCGTGGCAAGTCTTACACATTGGTAATGTTTACATACATAACATCATTCCCCCTGCCCAAAATCTTATGCACAAGTTATTTACGAGTTGAGGCGATCCGGGGCTCAGCGTTCCCGGGTCGATCGCCTGAGCTGAAGTCCTGGCACGGGTGAGTCGGTCGGATCATTGCTGCACTGCGGTGTAGCTGGTCTGATCGGACTGTCGGGCACGGTGGGTTCATCCTCGTGGTTGACCGCGAGGTCGATTGCTGGTTGGGTGTGTGTGGGTGGATCAATGATGGTAATGTCCTCTTCAAACTGTTCTTGGTTGTCAGTGAACCGCAGTTTGGTCTGATCCAAGTGCTTTCTGCACGTTTGTCCATTCAAAAGTTTGACAACAAACACTCTATTCCCCTCCTTGGCTAAAACAGTGCCAGCAATCCATTTAGGACCATGACCATAATTAAGAACAAACACAGGGTCATTAACCTCAATGTCACGTGATACAGCCGCACGATTGTGGTACATGTTATGCCGGTGATGCCGGGTTTCTACATGATCATTGAGATCCGGGTGGACTAAGGAGAGCCTGGTTTTGAGTGCTCTCTTCAGTAGCAATTCTGCAGGGGGACCCCGGTAAGCGATTGGGGTCGCGAGCAGTAGCTGAGCAGGATCCGAGATAACCGGGTCTGCAGGGAACCGTCCGTCACACGTTTCAAGCTTTGCTTGATGGTTTGGACTGCCCGTTCTGCTTGACCATTGGATTTGGGCTTAAATGGGGCAGACCTGACATGCTTGATGCCATTGCGGGTCATGAACTCGTTGACTTCCGAGCTGGTGAAACATGGTCCATTGTCACTAACAAGGACGTCGGGTAAACCATGGGTGGTAAACATGGCCCGGAGGCTTTCAATGGTGGCAGTGGATGTACATGATGACATTATTGTACATTCAATCCATTTAGAGTAAGCGTCCACTGCTACTAGGAACATCCTTCCTAGAAAGGGGCCAGCAAAATCTACATGGACCCTCCACGGTTTGGAGGGCCATGATCAGACTCAGTGGGGCCTCCCTTGGTGCATTGCTCAACTGTGAGCAAGTGTTACATTGATGTACGCATGACTCCAATTCCGAGTCAATGCCGGGCCACCAAATGTGCGACCTGGCGATAGCCTTCATCATGACTACGCCTGGGTGGGTACTGTGAAGGTCGCGTATAAACGTTTCCCTGCCTTTTTTTGGCAAAACTACATGATTGCTCCATAGGTGACAGTCCGAATGGATGGACGTTTCATTTTGCGTCGGTGGAACAGCTTTATTTCATCTTGCATTTCCCCGGGAACCGCCGACCAGCTCCCATTGAGGACACAGCTTTTTACTAGTGATAGCACAGGGTCCTGGCTGGTCCAGGTTCTGATCTGGCGAGCCGTGACAGGTGACCCCTCGCTCTCAAAAGTATTCATTACAAGAAGCAAGTCTGTGGGTTGCGCCATTTCCACTCCGGTGGTGGGCAATGGTAGCCGACTGAGGGCATCAGCACAGTTCTCAATGCCTGGTGTGTGGTGGGTCTCTAGAGGATTACATAGTCATACGCAGATAATGTTAGTGCCCACCTTTGGATGTGGGACGAAGCGTTGGTGTTAATACTTTTGCTTTCCGAGAGCAGTGAAATGAGCAGCTTGTGGTTGGTTTCGAGCTCGAACCGGAGTCCAAATAGGTATTGGTGCATTTTCTTAACCTCGTATACGCATTCTAATGCTTATTTCTCAACCATACTGTCGGCTCTTTCAGCTTTAGATAAACTTCTGGATGCATATGCAACCGGTTCCAGTTTGCCTGACACATTGGTTTGCTGTAACACACAATCGACCCCGTACGAAGATGCATCACAAGCTAGTACTAAACATTTACACGGGTCATTCAATACAAGTGACTTGTGACAACATAGCAGGTTTCTGGCCTTGTTAAAGGCTGCCTCTTGAGATTTACCCCAAACCCAATCGTCACCCTTGCATAGCAATAAATGCAAAGACTCCAGCAAAGTGCTCAACCCCGGTAGAAAGTTACCAAAATAGTTGAGGAGTTCCAGGAACAAAGGCAGCTCCGTCACATTCTGTGGTCTGGGTGCATTCTTGATGGCCTCCGTCTTGGAGTCCGTGGGTCTGATGCCCTCCGCCGCAATCTTTCTCCCCAAAAATTTGACCTCTGGCGCCAGGAAAACGCACTTGGAGCGTTTCAGCCTGAGTCTCACTCTGTCCAGTCGCTTTCGAACCTCTTCCAGGTAGAGCAAGTATTCAGTGATGTTGCAGCCAGTGATCAAGATATCGTCTTGAAACACCACGGTGCGCGGAACCGATTTCAGCAGACTCTCCATGTTCCTCTGGAAGATGGCCACAGCCGAGCGAATCCCAAAGGAGCATCTGTGGTATATGAACCGTCCTGTGTGTGTGTTGATGCATGTCAATTTTTTCGAAGGTTCAGCCAGCTCCTGTGTCATGTAAGCAGAGGGTAGATCCAGCTTGGCGAACGACTTCCCCCCTGCTAGCGTTGTGAACAGGTCATCCGCTTTGGGTAGTGGGTATTGGTCCTGTAACGAGACTCGGTTGATCGTTACCTTGTAGTCCCCGCAGATTCTGACCGTCCCATCGCTTTTCAACACTGGAACAATTGGACTGGCCCACTCGTTGAACTCGACTGGCGATATGATCCCCTCTCATTGAAGTCTGTCCAGCTCGATCTCAACTTTCTCTCGCATCATGCTCGGCCCTTGTGATGAACGGGTTGTGCATCAGGGACTAGATAGATCTGCACTTTGGCGCCTGTGAAGTTGCCGATGCCTGGCTCGAATAACGATGGGAATTTGTTTAGCACTTGGGCGCACGAGGCATCATCCTCCAAAGACAGCGCTTTGATGTCGTCCCAGTTCCATCAGATCTTTTCTAGCCAGCTTCTGCCGAACAGCGTTGGGCCATCGCCTGGTACAATCCATAGTGGTCAATCATGCACAGCTCCGTTGTACGATACCTTCACTGCTGCAGTGCCAATGACTGGTATCAGCTCTTTGGTGTAAGTGCGCAGCTTGGTGTGGATCAGGCTTAGTTATGGCCTTTGTGCCTTGTTGCCCCACAGTTTCTCAAAAACCTTCTGATAATTGACTGACTGGCCCCTGTGTCCAATTCCATGGAAACTGGAATGCCGTTTAATTTGACTTTTAACATTGTCGGAGGAGGGCTTTTGGTGGTGAAGGTGTGTACCCCATACACTTCCGCTTCAGCCTCGGGTTGAGTTGCCCCTCGTACTCGTTCAGCGTGATCCGTGCCGGATCGGTCATCTTCTGCCGACTCTGCCACGTGGTGAGTCGCAGCAGGTTTGCACATTCGCTGGAGGTGCCCCATTGTTCCACAGCCCTTGCACACGTAGTGCTTGAATCGACATTGATGGGCGTGATGATTACCCCCGCAGCGCCAACATGGTGTTAATGGATTCACATTCACGCCCCACGGCGGACTCTGAGTCATCCTAGGTCTGGCCTCTGCGGGCGTGTAGGCCCTGCCATGTACAGCTCTGCCTGCTGAAGGCATTATTTTATGCACAGTACTCGTTGGTGAGCTTCGATGCTGCAATGATATCTGTTTAGTGTTATCATTCGTGGACATGAAAGTCTCGGCTATCTTGATGGCCTTGCTCAGATCGAGGGATTCGGCAGACAGCAGTTTGCGAAGATTGACCTCGTGGCCGATTCCAAGCACGAAAAAGTCCCGCAACACTTCCCCCAAAAATCCAGCAAATACTCACGGTCCCGCAAGGCGTCTTATGTTGGCGACATAGCTCGCCACGTCCTGGCCCTCGGAGCGATGGTGCATATAAAAGCGATACCTGGCCATCAACATGCTCTCCTTCGGCTTGAGCTGTTCCCGAACCAGTGTGCATAGCTCTTCATATGTATTCTCCGTTAGTTTCGTCGGTGCTAGCAGATTTTTGATGGGGCCATATTTCATGGACCCGCAAACGGTGAGGAGAATCGCCCTGCACTTGACCGCGGTTTCTTCCTTATACAGCTCGTTGGCCACGAAGTACTGGTCAAGACGCTCAACGAAGGCTTCCCAATCATCACCCTCAACAAATCTCTCAAGAATACCAATGGCAGCCATAACCACGTGAAAGTTTGGGATCCGTTACTCGTCGCCAATTGTTATGTTCAGAATAACTCCACAAGACTGTATATTGTAAGCTCAAACTGTTGTGACCTTGGTCTCTTTAATGTAACTCCAGAGTGAGGAAGCAGCATGGTAGACTGCCTTTTATACCTGCTTGCCTAGAGTGTGCAGGTGACCTTTGGGTCACCCACAGGTGCGCCCCCCTGGTGGCGAGTCTTACACATTGGCAATGTTTACATACATAACACAGCCTGTGTTAGGAGCGGAACTGTGGCACATTCAGCAGATCACCGTAGTCTGAAATCAAGCGGTCTGAGCAGGCGGATTTCATTCAGTGCAGAACACAAAGTAAAACCGGGTTTCAAGCTTCCAGTCGCACTGCCTTCACTGGCAGCTAACAATTCTTACACATGCGCACAGAAATACCCCACAACCCTGGCTGTGCACAGAAATACCCCACAACCCATGCTGTGCACAGAAATACCCCACAACCCAGGCTGTGCACAGAAATACCCCACAACCCAGGCTGTGCACAGAAATACCCCACAGCCCAGGCTGTGCACAGAAATACCCCACAACCCAGGCTGTGCACAGAAATACCCCACAGCCCAGGCTGTGCACAGAAATACCCCACAGCCCAGGTTGTGCACAGAAATACCCCACAACCCAGGCTGTGCACAGAAATACCCCACAACCCAGGCTGTGCACAGAAATACCCCACAGCCCAGGTTGTGCACAGAAATACCCCACAACCCTGGCTGTGCACAGAAATACCCCACAGCCCAGGTTGTGCACAGAAATACCCCACAACCCAGGCTGTGCACAGAAATACCCCACAGCCCAGGTTGTGCACAGAAATACCCCACAACCCAGGTTGTGCACAGAAATACCCCACAACCCAGGCTGTGCACAGAAATACCCCACAGCCCAGGTTGTGCACAGAAATACCCCACAACCCTGGCTGTGCACAGAAATACCCCACAGCCCAGGTTGTGCACAGAAATACCCCACAACCCAGGCTGTGCACAGAAATACCCCACAGCCCAGGTTGTGCACAGAAATACCCCACAACCCAGGCTGTGCACAGAAATACCCCACAGCCCAGGTTGTGCACAGAAATACCCCACAGCCCAGGTTGTGCACAGAAATACCCCACAACCCAGGCTGTGCACAGAAATACCCCACAGCCCAGGTTGTGCACAGAAATACCCCACAGCCCAGGTTGTGCACAGAAATACCCCACAACCCTGGCTGTGCACAGAAATACCCCACAACCCAGGCTGTACGTGCAATGGAACAACTCATATTTTGTTAACTTGTATATTTGGTAAAATATGTTATTATTATTAAACCATAACACATGCAACAATGGAGGTCAGAGTCATTACTGGGTAGTGATATTGTCCAATATTAATCAGGTGCCTACACTCAAACTGTGTCCGAGGACACTGTGACACTGACCGAGCAAGAGAGAGAGAGAGGGAGGGAGGGAGCAAGAGAGAAAGAAAGAGGGGATAGAGAGAAAGAGAGTGTAAATGAGAGGGAGCAAATGAATGAGTGAGAGTGACAGGGACAGGCACAGAACAAGGGAGACAAAGCGAGAGAGAGAGAGAGAGAGATGGATGGAGAAACAATGAGACAGAAAGCACAGACTGAGACAGAGAGACAAGAGAGACAGAGCTAAAAACAGATAAAGATAGACAGACATACAGTGAAACATTAAGAGAGACAGAGACAAGAAAAAGACACACACAGTTAGATAGAGTTACACACACACACACATAAATAAGGAGAAACAGGGTTACTGACACAGAGATAGTGAGAGAGCAAGCGAGAGAGGGCGAGAGAGAGCGACAGAGAGAGAGCGAGAGAGAGAGAGAGAGAGAGAGAGAGACAGAGAGTGACAGAGAGAGTGACAGAGAGAGAGAGTGACAGAGAGAGAGAGCGAGAGAGATAGAGAGAGTGAGAGAGACAGAGAGAGCGGGAGAGACAGAGAGAGCAAGAAAGACAGAGAGAGAGAACGACAGAGAGAGCAAGAGACAAAGAGAGAGCGAGCGAGAGAGAGAGAGAGTGAGAGAGCGAGCGACAGGGAGCGATAGAGAGAGATAGAGAGACAGAGAGAGAGAGTGACAGAGAGTGAGTGAGAGAGACAGAGAGAGCGAGAGAGAGAGAGCGTGACAGAGACAGAGAGACACACATGGGCAATAAATACTGGGCTTTGCCAGCGATGCCTGTTCCAAGGATGAATAAAGAACCTTACACCTGCCTTACACCAGCACCAAGGCGCTGTGCTGTACATACTGAAGAGAATGAGGTTTGATTGTGTGAACGTACCTTCAGTCCCCACCAGTCCCAACGGCTGGCCGTTCTGTCGATAGGGGTTGAACTTGGGTTTTGGGGCCACTACGGGTGCAAATTTCTTTGGGGTTTGTTGAGTGGACACGGAGATGCTGGGAGTGGCGATTGAAGTCATGGTCTCCACTCTGGCGGGCACATGCCCTGAGTCATCAGGGTCCTTGGGCAGAAGCCATGTTGGGTTGGACATGATTTATAAACCTACAAAACAAAGAGTTTGATCAGAAGATTGACTGTGAGGCAGTCGCTCTCAATGAGCAAAAAACCTGTTCCACCAAGCATCACCGTTAGATATAAATGAGTCAGCTCCATCAGATCATCCCATTGTTCCTTAGATGATTCCAGGCATGTTGTCCCCATTCCCCCAATCAGAATCCCATTCCCTGCGTGAGGAACTCCCTGGTCCCCAGTCTGACCTTCACACCACTGACGAACTTCAGTTGAAAGTTCCGGTTCCAAATTTACCTTTTCTGTCCCTTTTGCTGACTTGTACATTTGTCAGGTTATTTCCTCGTCACCTCTTTATTAACTTGTCTCAGTGAAGCACACTTACAGACAAGCATACGGAATCAGTGTGAGATAGACAGGCACACAATGAGGGGACAAGGGGAGGTGAGGGAGAGGGGCGAGGGAAGGTGAGGGAGGGAAGCGAGGGGAGGTGAGGGAGGGAGGTGAAGGGAGGAGGTAAGGGAAGGAAGTGAGGGAGGGAGGCGGGGGGAGGGGAGGTAAGGTGAGGGAGGGAGGTGAGGGGAGGAGGTAAGGGAAGGTGAGGTGAGGGAGGGAGGTGAAGGGAGGAGGTGAGGGAAGGTGAGGGAGGGAGGTGAGGGAGAGGCGGGAGGGAGGTGAGGGGGAGGAGCCTGATTAATTGATCAGGGGAGGAGCCTCATCATGATCAGGGGGAGGACTCTCCAAAACTGTGTGATTCTCCTGGTGTCAGGGAGTGGGTCCCAGCTAGCACCAATGATGAATGTAATTATTTTCCATTTCTGTTTTTTGCCAATCGCTCCCAATCCAGTCAAAACCTATTGTCAATCCCGCCTGAAATCACGCAGCGCACAACCCTATTCGCTCTGTAGAAATAAGTGCCAAGGCAATGTGTGTCAGTGTTGACCCAGCGTACTGGTAGGAAGGTTCTCTAACTGGCTGTGTAGATCGCCTGTGATCATCACAGCAGCAATGCTGCTTTCTACCGTGTGTCGGGTAAAATCGGCGTCAGTATTCTACAGGTACCAACATAAAGGGCCATCCAAACACACGACGTCAGCAAGGGAACAGCAGGAAGAGGCAGGGCCTGAGCACAGCTCACTCGTGGATGTGTTAATCGGGGCTTGTGGCTGGTTACATACCAGCCCACATACTGCAACTACAAACACTTCAAAACAGATTTATATCCCATTCTTTTCAGATTCACACCAGAATGTTAAATACACGAGGCAGCATTGAGACCGAGTGGTGCTGACTGTGTTTCGAACACTGTACAGGTCTTGGAAAGCCGGAAAAAGCAAGTTTTATTCGCAGTTTTTCTTTTGTTCCTTTTCCCAGACCCATGATACTTAAAAAACAATAATTCAATTCTGACGAAGGGTCATCGACCTGAAACGTTAACTCTGTTCCTCTCTCCACAGACGCTGCCTGACCCGCTGAGTATTTCCAGCATTTTCTGTTTTTGTGTCAGATTTCAAGCATCCGCAGTGTTTCGCTTTTGTAACAATCATCATCATCGACATTCCCTCGGAGTTGAGCATGACTTGCTTCCACTCTAAAGATGAGTTTTCAGGTGACTGAAGAGTCCAATGCAGGTGGGGTAGGCGGTGGTTGGAGGGACGGGTGGGTGGGGGGGCCTGGGTTGCCGCGTGCTCCTTCCGCTGTCGACGCTTGGCTTCAGCTTGCTCTCGGTGAAGAGACTCGAGGTGTTCAGCGCCCTTCCCGGATGCTTTTCCCCCACATTGGGCAGTGTTGGGCCAGGGATTCCCAGCTGTCAGTGGGGATGTTACATTTTTTCAAGCAGGCTTTGAGGGTGTGTTTGAAGCGTTTCCTCTGCCCCACCTGGGGCTCCCTTGCCGTGTCAGAGCTCCGAGTAGACCGCATGTTTTGGGAGTGTCGTGTCAGGCATTCGGGCGATGTGGCCCGTCCAGCGGAGCTGATCGAGTGTGGTCAGTGCTTCGATGCTGGGGATGTTGGCCTGAGCGAGGACAGTGATGCTGGTGCGTCTGTGCTGCCAATGGATTTGTAGGAACTTGCAGCGGCAGCGTTGGTGGTATTTCTGCAGTGTTTTGAGGTGTCTGCTGTACATAGTCCATGTCTCTGAGCCATATACGAGGGCGGGTATCACCACTGCTCTGCAGACCATGAGCTTTAAGCCGGGTCTGTGGTCCTAGTCTTTAAGCACTCTTTTCCTCAGGCAACCAAAGGCTGCACTGGCGCACTGAAGGCGGTGTTGGACCTCATCGTTGATGTCTGCCCTTGTTGACAGTAGGCTCCCGAAGTATGGAAAATGGTCCACGTTGTCCAAGGCCGTGCCGTGGATTTTGATGACCGGGGGGGGGCAGTGCTGTGTGACGGGGTCAGGTTGGTGGAGGACCTTTGTCTTATGGATGTTTAGTGTAAGGCCCACGCTCTCGTACGCCTCGGTGAAGGTGTTGACGATGGCTTGGACTTTGGCCTCCGAGTGTGCGCAGATGCAAGCGTCGTCTGCATACTGTCGTTCGATGACAGAGGGTGCAAAGGGAATGTGCTAGGATGTTGCCTGGAATGGAGAATCTTAGCTATGAGGACAGATTGGATAGGCTAGGTTTGTTCCCATTGGAATAGAGGCGGTTGAGAGGAGACCTCATTGAGATGTATAAAGCCCTCTCTACACTGTCCCCATCAAACACTCTCAGGGCAGGTACAGCACAGGTTAGATACAGAGTGAAGCTCCCTCTACACTGTCCCATCAAACACTCCCAGGGCAGGTACAGCACGGGGTTAGATACAGAGTAAAGCTCCCTCTACACTGTCCCATCAAACACTCCCAGGGCAGGTACAGCACGGGGTTAGATACAGAGTAAAGCTCCCTCTGCACTGCCCCATCAAACACTCCCAGGGGCAGGTACAGCACAGGTTAGATACAGAGTGAAGCTCCCTCTACACTGTCCCATCAAACACTCCCAGGGCAGGTACAGCACGGGGTTAGATACAGAGTAAAGCTCCCTCTACACTGTCCCATCAAACACTCCCAGGGCAGGTACAGCATGGGGTGAGATACAGAGTAACGCTCCCTCTACACTGTCCCATCAAACACTCCCAGGGCAGGTACAGCATGGGTTAGATACAGAATAACGCTCCCTCTACACTGTCCCATCAAACACTCCCAGGGCAGGTACAGCACGGGTTAGATACAGAGTGAAGCTCCCTCTACACTGTCCCATCAAACACTCCCAGGGCATGTTCAGCTCTGGTTAGATACAGAGTAACGCTCCCTCTACACTGTCCCAGCAATGTGCCCAAGCCCCACCCTCAGGAGGTACAGAAGAGAATTGGGTCGGAAAGCTGGTCATTTGATCTGACACTTTAATGAAGGTATTTTTTGAAGGCGATAAATGAGCAGCTATGCACCGGTCACAGAGCGATGTGTGATTGTGTTGGATGCTGGGAGTTTGCTTATTTGACTTCTGTACTTTGAATCAATACATTTTTAAATTGGCTTTAGGTAATCAACTCATTGACTGTAACCCACCAGAAATATACCGGGCTGCAGTATTGAGGAGGTGAACTGCTATTCCGAGCTGGTGAATGGGTGCTGGGTGAAGGGTGCTGGTTGAATGGGTGCTGGGTGCAGGGTGTAGAGTGAATGGGTGCAGGGTGAATGGGTGCTGGGTGCAGGGTGAATGGGTGCAGGGTGAATGTGTGCTGGGTGAATGGGTGCTGGGTGCAGAGTGCTGGGTGCTGGGTGAGTGTGTGCTGGGTGGGATCAGTGCCACAGGGAGAGTGAGAGTTACACTCCAGATGCTGGTGACAGCACAGAGACTTTATCAGCTGGTAAACATTATTGGATCAAATTGTCCTGAATGTTGCTGAATGGACGGAAAGCAGAGGCAGTAAAGCAGTACTGCCCCTCCGACAGTGCAGCACTCCCTCAGTACTGCCCCTCCGACACTGCAGCACTCCCTCAGTACTGCCCCTCCGACACTGCAGCACTCCCTCAGTACTGCCCCTCCGACACTGCAGCACTCCCTCAGTACTGCACTGGGAGAGTTGGCCTGGATTATGTTCTGAAGTCTCTGGAGTGGGGCTTGAATGAGAGGTGCTGGGCCAATCTGACCCTGGATACTAGTTGATCAGATACCATCCAGATGTGCTTTTCCAGATGTGCTTTTCCAGATGTGCTTTTGTCAGTGCAGCTGCTGGAGATCCCGCAGGACCAGGAAGGCCGGGATGAGTTTTGATGACATTGAGGTTTGTTGAAGCATCTTCACCAGCACTGAAATCAGCCAATCAGGCATGGTCAATCATTTGGTTTTGTACCACCCTGAATTCAGCAAGAGTGCTGGACCCGGGGAGGGGGCAGGGGGGAGAGAGCTGGAGCCGGGGGGGGGAGAGAGAGAGCTGGACCCGGGGGCGGGGAGAGAACTGGACCGGGGGGGGGGGGGGGGGGGGAAAGAGAGCTGGACCCGGGGGCGGGGAGAGAACTGGACCGGGGGGGGAAGAGAGCTGGACCCGGGGGGGAGAGAGAGAGCTGGACCCGGGGGGGGGGGGGGGGGGGGGGAGAGAGCTGGACCCAGGGGTGGGGGGAAGAGAGCTGGACCCGGGGGTGGGGGGGGGTGGGGAGAGCTGGACCGCTGGACCCGGGGGGGGAGACAGAGAGCTGGACCCGGAGGGGAGAGAGAAAGCTGGAACCGGGGGCGGGGGGGGTGGGGGAGAGAGAGCTGGACCCGGGGCTGAAGAACGAGCTGGACTCGGGGAGGAGGGTAGTGGGGGAAGAGAGAGAGAGCCGGACCCGGGGAGAAGGGGGGGGGGTAGTGGGGGGGAGAGAAAGAGCTGGACCCGGGGGGGAGTGGGCGGAGGGGGGTGAGGGGGGAGAGAGCTGGTCCCGGGGGTGGGGGGGGAGGGGGGAGAGAGCTGGTCCCGGGGGTGGGGGGGAGGGGAGAGAGAGGAGAGAGTGTTGGACTCGGAGGGTGAGGAAGGCTGGACTTGGGGGCGGGGTGCGTGATTCGGGGGAGACCAGTGCACGGGGACTGGTGCACTCCATTGGACTGGTCCCAAGTTATGAAAAATACTAACACCCATCTGCCAGTACCAGCATCATTACAAGATTCACATCAACTAAAACCAGAAGCAAAATGACCCTCCCTCCCAATAACGGAAAGACGGTGAGATGTGAGCTGCTGTTGCTGTCTCCTGCACCCTTTCACCAGGACCACCCCTCGCTCCACAGCCAATGGATGGGACAATGCCTGTTAAATGTCATGAACAAGACCTCCAATATATCTGGGTACTTGACAGGCTTACCCAACAAACATCGATCGATCTCGCAGGCTTCTAACTTTCAGGGCTCCTCTCCAATCCAGCATCAAAACCTCGCATCCAGTCTCCAACTAAAGCCTCTCCAGTCACTAAATGCTCTCGGGCGGAGGATTTGCGCGTGACAGCAATTGATTACTTCCCAACAACAGAACTTCAAAGCAGCAGCGGTTAATGGACTGGGAAGATCGGCAGGAAATGCGAGATTGGCCCGCACCCTGTCTCAGGAGGAATTGTAAACCCTCCCACTGCTCGCAGCGGGCAGCTATGCCATACCTGCCCAAGTGTAGGCATCAAGGCAGTGAGCGTGAGGGGGCCATTTGGGCATGGGGTGCAGCACATCCTACCTTTCCAGCAGAAGTCATAGAATGATACAGCACAGGAGGCCATTCGGCCCATTGTGCCTGTACCGGCTCTGTGAAAGAGTCGTCCTCCCTCGCTCTTTCCCCAGAGCCCTGCACGTGTTTCCCTTCAAGTATTTATCCAAGTCCCTTTTAAAAGTTATTATTGAATTTAATTCCACCGCCCTTTCAGGCAGCGCATTCCACTGTCGCTGATTTATAATCAGCAGCAGGAACACTGGCCCAATTCTCCCTGCCGAGCCCAGGGGCACTGAGGGCATCTGCTCGCTCTCTGTGATAACTCGAGTTACAATCAACCAGCTCCACAACAGACCACGGATGGAACATGGGATCTTCCTCTTCAGTTTGTCTCAAGATGTGCCCTCTGAGCCCCAACACAAATTCCAGACGCGAGTTTGAGAACTCCAGTGCAGTACTGAGGGAGCGCTGCACTGTCGGAGGGGCAGTACTGAGGGAGCACCGCACTGTCGGAGCGGCAGTACTGAGGGAGCGCTGCACTGTCGGAGGGGCAGTACTGAGGGAGCGCCGCACTGTCGGAGGGGCAGTACTGAGGGAGCGCTGCACTGTCGGAGCGGCAGTACTGAGGCAGCGCCGCACTGTTGGAGGGGCAGTACTGAGGGAGCGCTGCACTGTCGGAGAGGCAGTACTGAGGGAGCGTCGCACTGTCGGAGGGGCAGTACTGAGGGGGCGCCGCACTGTCGGAGGGGCAGTACTGAGGGAGTGCCGCACTGTCGGAGGGGCAGTACTGAGGGAGCGCCGCACTGTCGGAGGGGCAGTACTGAGGGAGCGCCGCACTGTCGGAGGGGCAGTACTGAGGGAGCGCCGCACTGTCGGAGGGGCAGTACTGAGGGAGCGCCGCACTGTCGGAGGGGCAGTACTGAGGGAGCGTCGCACTGTCGGAGGGGCAGTACTGAGGGGGCGCCGCACTGTCGGAGGGGCAGTACTGAGGGAGTGCCGCACTGTCGGAGGGGCAGTACTGAGGGAGAGCCGCACTGTCGGAGGGGCAGTACTGAGGGAGCGCCGCACTGTCGGAGGGGCAGTACTGAGGGAGCGCCGCACTGTCGGAGGGGCAGTACTGAGGGAGCCCCGCACTGTCGGAGGAGCAGTACTGAGGGAGTGCCGCACTGTCGGAGGGGCAGTACTGAGGGAGTGCCGCACTGTCGGAGGGGCAGTACTAAGGGAGTGCCGCACTGTCAGAGGGGCAGTACTGAGGGAGCGCCGCACTGTCGGAGGGGCACTACTGAGGGAGCGCCGCACTGTCGGAGGGGCAGTACTGAGGGAGCGCCGCACTGTCGGAGGGGCAGTACTGAGGGAGCGCTGCACTGTCAGAGGGGCAGTACTGAGGGAGCACCGCACTGTCAGAGGGGCAGTACTGAGGGAGCGCCGCACTGTCGGAGGGGCAGTACTGAGGGAGCGCCGCACTGTCGGAGGGGCAGTACTAAGGGAGCGCTGCACTGTCAGAGGGGCAGTACTGAGGGAGCGCCGCACTGGAGGGGCCGTCTTTTGGATAAGATGTTAAACTGAGGCCCCGTCTGCCCTTTCAGACGTCAGCTCTCTTATAAAAGATCCCACAGCGCTATTCAAAAAAGATCAAGGGAGTTCTCCCCAGTGTCCTGGTACCAATATTTATCTCTCAACCAACATCACTAAAACAGATGAAGAACATAAGAATTAGGAGCAGGACTAGGCCATTCAATAAGATCATGGCTGATCTTTATCCTCAACTCCACTTTACCGCCTTATCCCCATTTCCCTCGATTCCCCTGGAGTCCAAAAGTCTATCAGCCTCGCTCATCAGTATACTCAGCGACTGAGCCTCCACAGCTCCCTGAGGTAGAGAATTCCAAAGATTCACCACCCTCTGAGTGAAGAAATTCCACCTCCTCTCTGTCTTAAATGGCCGACCCCTTATCCTGAGACTGTGACCCCTGGTTCGAGACTCTCCAGCCCGGGGAAAACAGCCTCTGAAGCATCCACCCTGTCAAACACCTCAGAATGTAGTATGTTTCAATGAGATCACCTCTCATTCTTCTAAACTCCAGAGAGTATTGGCCCAATCTGGTTAATCTCTCCTCACAGGACAACCCGGGTTCAATCTAGTGTACCTGTCCATTTATCACACTGCTGTTTGTGGGAGCTTGCTATGCGCAAAGTGGCTGCTGCGTTTCCTATATTACAACAGTGACCACACTCCAAAAATATTTCACTGCCTATAAAGCGCTTTGGGACGTTTTGAGGTCATGAAATGCTCTGTAGAAATGTAAGTGCTTTCTTTGTTTGATAAGATAAAGTGTCTGCACTGATAAAGCAGAGACCTCCACCCTGATTATGGAGGTGCCCTCTCTGTTCACCGCTCCTGCTGTACTGCAGGTGTGAAAACATCACAACAACTTCCTCTCCTCTCTGATTCTGCCCTCGCCTCCCTTGCCCTTGCCCTTGCCCCCATCCAGCCCTCGCACCCCCCTCCCCTCGCCTCCCGACCCTCCCCCTGCACTTGCCCCACCCTGCCCTTGCCCCCCAACCCCGGCCCTCGCCCCCAGCCCCTCCCCTGCCCTTGCCCTCCCTGCCCTCGCCCCCCCGCCCCTCCCCCTGACCCCCCCCCCCCCCCGCCCCTCATCCCTATGCTCTCGCCCTCACCACACTCCACTCCTGAAGGTGGGTGAGGGTCCCACGGGCACCGATCACATGCCCAACATACTGCTCCTCAGCCCATCCTTGCGGGAAACCCCGCAGCCCAGCCAATCTGCCCTCACTCCCGGCCGCGCGCTCTGTCCATCGGGGTCAGTGTGCAGTGCCGAGGATCTGGCGCTGTCACGGTAACCAAGGGGCACTGAGGGCAGCCTTGGCACCCTAAGCTACGCTGTCTCGGATCAGCCGGATGGACGCTGGCTCCTTTGTGGTCTGTGTGCTCAGTTATTCAATGAATAAACTTAGCGAGTCATCAGCAAGATAGAGAGCAAGAAAGAGGACAGGTACAAGCCCCGATCGGACCCTAACACATCCCGCAGCAACGGGTCCTTCTTTCATTTTCTTGTCCTTATCCCAGGGGCACAACACTGGGCCTCAGCAACTCTGGGCTTCAGGGGAGGGGGCAGAGAGGTCAGCCTTGGTGCTCAGGCCTGAGCCCTGTCCACTGGACCGATGCTGGGACAATCAGGGTCATCCCATGTCTGATTTAGGGGGTCTAGTTTCCACAAGATCCCAGAATGAGCTCCTGGGATCAAGATCATGAAATGTAGAGCCATGTGTCACTCAATTTGTTGCTACTTTGTGGTATCTTGCTGTGCAGCGAATGGCCGGCGCACTTGCTCCACAACCAGAGCGCCGGCACCCTGCAGGTTAAGGCATTAGAAGTGCAAGAGTTTGAGACCCTTGAGAGCTGTGGTAAGGCACTGAATAAATCCAACGCGTCTTTGCTTACTGCGGCCCGGAGGTGGGGGAAGGGGACGCGATCGAGGCAAAAAAACTCCAAGATAGTGAATGTTTTCTTCAAGGAAATGGAGCTCGCCTCGCACGGAGCAGTCAGAGAGACGGGTAGCTCGCCTCGCACGGAGCAGTCAGAGAGACGGGTAGCTCGCCTCGCACGGAGCAGTCAGAGAGACAGGTAGCTCGCCTCGCACGGAGCAGTCAGAGAGACGGGTAGCTCGTGGGAAGACAGAGGCGCTATGGTCCAACAACCAATACAGATAAACATTCCCTCTCTGAATATCAGGGCCAAGTGTGAAAGGAATGAGAGTTCACTGGGTTCCTGCGATTATAAATAGAAAGCTGAGAACCAGCAAAGCCTTCCAGATTGAAATACAATCAAAGAGTTCAAATACAGTCCCTCCCAACAACGGCAGAATCGCAGAGGGCAACCCAACTCCAGTCACAGAGCTCAACATCTCCGCCCCCACTGCACGATTAAACCCCCCACTGCACGATTAAACCCCCCACTGCACGATTAATCCTCCCACTGCACGATTAAACCCCCCACTGCACGATTAAACCTCCCACTGCACGATTAAACCTCCCACTGCACGATTAAACCCCCCACTGTACGATTAAACCCCCCACTGCACGATTAAACCTCCCACTGCACGATTAAACCTCCCACTGCACGATTAAACCTCCCACTGCACGATTAAACCCCCCACTGTACGATTAAACCCCCCACTGCACGATTAAACCCCCCGCTGCACGATTAAACCCCCCACTGCACGATTAAACCTCCCACTGCACGATTAAACCCCCCACTGCACGATTAAACCCCCCGCTGCACGATTAAACCCCCCGCTGCACGATTAAACCCCCCTCTGCACGATTAAACCTCCCACTGCACGATTAAACCTCCCACTGCACGATTAAACCCCCCACTGCACGATTAAACCCCCCACTGCACGATTAAACCCCCCACTGCACGATTAAACCTCCCACTGTACGATTAAACCTCCCACTGCATGATTAAACCCCCCGCTGCACGATTAAACCCCCCGCTGCACGATTAAACCCCCCCACTGCACGATTAAACCCCCCGCTGCACGATTAAACCCCCCTCTGCACGATTAAACCTCCCACTGCACGATTAAACCTCCCACTGCACGATTAAACCCCCCACTGCACGATTAAACCCCCCACTGCACGATTAAACTCCCCACTGCACGATTAAACCCCCCACTGCACGATTAAACCCCTCACTGTACAATTAAACCCCCCACTGCACGATTAAACCCCCCCACTGCACGATTAAAGCCCCCCACTGCACGATTAAACCCCCCACTGCACGATTAAACCCCCCACTGCACGATTAAACCCCCCCACTGCATGATTAAACCCCCCCACTGCACGATTAAACCCCCCACTGCACGATTAAACACCGCACTGCACGATTAAAGCCCCCCACTGCACGATTAAACCCCCCACTGCACGATTAAACACCCCACTGCACGATTAAACCTCCCACTGCACGATTAAACCCCTCACTGCACGATTAAACCTCCCACTGCACGATTAAACCCCGCACTGCACGATTAAATCCCCCACTGCACGATTAAACCCCCCACTGCACGATTAAACCCCCCACTGCACGATTAAACCCCCCACCTCACGATTAAATCCCCCACTGCACGATTAAACCCCCCCACTGCACGATTAAACCTCCCACTGCACGATTAAACCCCCCACTGCACGATTAAACCTCCCACTGCACGATTAAACCCCCCACTGCACGATTAAACCTCCCACTGCACGATTAAATCCCCCACTGTACGATTAAACCCCCCACTGTACGATTAAACCCCCCACTGTACGATTAAACCCCCCACTGTACGATTAAACCCCCCACTGCACGATTAAACCTCCCACTGCACGATTAAACCCCCCACTGCACGATTAAACCTCCCACTGTACGATTAAACCCCCCACTGCACGATTAAACCTCCCACTGCACGATTAAATCCCCCACTGCACGATTAAACCTCCCACTGCACGATTAAACCCCCCCACTGCACGATTAAACCCCCCACTGTACGATTAAACCCCCCACTGTACGATTAAACCCCCCACTGCACGATTAAACCCCCCACTGCACGATTAAACCCCCCCGCTGCACGATTAAACACTCCACTGCACAATTAAACCCCCCACTACACGATTAAACTCCCCCACTGTACGATTAACCGCCCCCCCCACTGTACGATTAAACACCCCCACTGTACGATTAAACCCCCCAATGTACGAGAAAACCCCCCACTGTACGAGAAAACCCCCCACTGTACGATTAAACCCCCCACTGTACGATTAAACCCCCCACTGTATGATTAAACACCCCCAGTGCACAATTAAACCCCCCCACTGTACGATTAAACCCCCCCAGAGCACGATTAAACCTCCCACTGCACGATTAATCCACCCCCCCATTATCATTCTTCAGTTTGGAGATGCCAGCTTGCAGCAACCGTGCTGAATGCCATCACTCAGACAGAATGGGGCACAGGGATCAGTGACCTATAACTGACCACTGCTACTTCACATAGGTCAAGTGGACAGGGTACAACTTTCACCATTGTGCCTTCCCCTTCGCCCACTTTCCCCAAGGTCCAGTCAGCCTCTGGCTCGCTGTGTGAAACCCAGGTCTGATGAGGCCACACCTGGCTTTCAGTTTTGGTTTCCATATTTACAAAAGGATATACTTGCTTTGGAGGCAGTTCAGAGAAGGTTCACTCGGTTGATTCCGGAGATGAGGGGGTTGACTTATGAGGAAAGGTTGAGTAGGTTGGAATTCAGAAGAATGAGAGGTGATCTTATTGAAACCTATAAGATTATGAGGGGGCTCAACAAGGTGGATGCAGAGAGGATGTTTCCACTGATGGGGGAGACTAGAACTAGAGGGCATGATCTTAGAATAAGGGGCCGCCCATTTAAAACTGAGATGAGGAGGAATTTCTTCTCTCAGAGGGTTGTAAATCTGTGGAATTCGCTGCCTCAGAGAGCTGTGGAAGCTGGGTCATTGAATAAATTTAAGACAGAGATAGGGAGTTTCTTAACCGATAAGGGAATAAGGGGTTATGGGGAGCGGGCAGGGAAGTGGAGCTGAGTCCATGATCAGATCAGCCATGATCGTATTAAATAGCGGAGCAGGCTCGAGGGCCGTATGGCCTACTCCTGCTCCTATTTCTTATGTTCTTATTGCTCGGACAGGGTGCGGCACACTCGACCTGAGGATTTCCCTACATGCCAGTCACTTCGCAAGAAATAAAGGACGGTATCCAATTTAAAAACAAGGGTATGCAAAGTGGCCAAAACTAGTGGGAGGTCAGAAGATTGGGAAGCATTTAAAAGCCAGCAAAGAATGACTAAAAAAATAATTAAGAAAGGAAAGATAGACTATGAAAGTAAACAAGCACGGAATATAAAAACAGATAGCAAGAGTTTCGATAGGTATATAAAAAGGAAAAGAGTGGCTAAAGTAAATGTTGGTCCCTTAGAGGACGAGACTGGGGAATTAGTAATGGGGAACATGGAGATGGCAGAAACTCTGAACAAATATTTTGTATCAGTCTTTACGGTAGAGGACACTAACAATACCCCAACAGTGGATAGTCAAGGGGCTACAGGGGGGGAGGAACTTAACACAATCACAATCACTAAGGAGGTGGTACTCAGTAAGATAATGGGACTAAAGGCAGATAAATCCCTTGGACCTGATGGCTTGCATCCTAGAGTCTTAAGAGAAGTAGCGGCAGGAATAGTGGATGCATTGGTTGTAATTTACCAAAATTCTCTGGATTCTGGGGAGGTCCTAGCAGATTGGAAAACTGCAAATGTAATGCCCCTATTTAAAAAAGGAGGCAGACAAAAAGCAGGAAACTATAGACCAGTTAGCCTAACATCTGTGGTTGGGAAAATGTTGGAGTCCATTATTAAAGAAGCAGTAGCAGGACACTTGGAAAAGCAAAATTCGGTCAGGCAGAGTCAGCATGGATTTATGAAGGGGAGGTCATGTTTGACAAATTTGCTGGAATTCTTTGAGGGTGTAATGAACAGGGTGGATAAAGGGGAACCAATGAATGTGGTGTATTTGGACTTCCAGAAGGCATTTGACAAGGTGCCACATAAAAGATTACAGCACAAGATAGCAGTTCACGGGGTTGGGGGTAATATATTAGCATGGATAGAGGATTGGCTAACTAACAGAAAACAGAGAGTCAGGATAAATGGTTCATTCTCAGGTTGGCAATCAGTAACTAGTGGGGTGCCGCAGAGATCAGTGCTGTGACCCCAACTATTTACAATCTATATTAACGACTTGGAAGAAGGGACCGAGTATAACATAACCAAGTTAGCAGACGATACAAAGATGGAGGAAAAGCAATGTGTGAGGAGGACACAAAACATCTGCAAAAGGACATAGACAGGTTAAGTGAGTGGGCAAAAATTTGGCAGATGGAATATAATGTTGGAAAGTGTGAGGTCATGCACTTTGGCAGAAAAAAAATCAAAGAGCAAGTTATTATTGGCCTTTATTACAAAGGGGATGGAGTATAAAACAGGGTAGTCTTGCTGCAGTGATTCAGGGTATTGGTGAGGCCACACCTGAAATACTGCATACAGTTTTGGCTTCCATATTTAAGAAAGGATATACTTGCTTTGGAGGCAGTTCAGAGAAGGTTCACTGGGTTAATTCCGGAGATGAGGGGGTTGACTTATGAGGAAAGGTTGAGTAGGTTGGGCCTCTACTCATTGGAATTCAGAAGAATGAGAGGTGATCTTATCGAGACGTATAAGATTATGAGGGGGCTTGACAAGGTGGATGCAGAGAGGATGTTTCCACTGATAGGGGAGACTAGAACTATGGGCATGATCTTAGAATAAGGGGCCGCCCATTTAAAACTGAGATGAGGAGGAATTTCTTCTCTCAGAGGGTTGTAAATCTATTGGAATTCGCTGCCTCAGGGAGCTGTGGAATCTGGGACATTGAATATATTTAAGACAGAGATAGACAGCTTCTTAACGATAAGGGATTAAGGGGTTATGGGGAGTGGGCAGGAAAGTGGACCCGAGTCCATGATCGGATCAGCCATGGTCGTATTAAATAATGGAGCAGGCTCGAGGGGTCGTATAGCCTACTCCTGCTCCTATTTCTTATGTTCCTATGTTCTTACTTCACCCAAACACACTGCACCACACTCACTGACACACTTCACCCAAACACACTGCACCACGCTTCAACCAATCACACTGTACCACACTCACTGACACACTTCACCCAAACACACTGCACCACACTCACTGACACACTTCACCCAAACACACTGCACCACACTCAGTGACACACTTCACCCAAACACACTGCACCACACTCACTGACACACTTCACCCAAACACACTGCACCACGCTTCAACCAATCACACTGTACCACACTCACTGACACACTTCACCCAAACACACTGCACCACACTCAGTGACACACTTCACCCAAACACACTGCACCACACTCACTGACACACTTCACCCAAACACACTCACTGACACACTTCACCCAAACACACTTACTGACACACTTCACCCAAACACACTCACTGACACACTTCACCCAAACACACTCACTGACACACTTCAACCAAACACACTGCACCACACTCACTGACACACTTCAACCAAACACACTGCACCACACTCACTGACACACTTCACCCAAACACACTGCACCACACTCACTGACACACTCCACCCAAACACACTCACTGACACACTTCACCCAAACACACTCACTGACACACTTCACCCAAACACACTCACTGACACACTTCAACCAAACACACTGCACCACACTCACTGACACACTTCACCCAAACACACTGCACCACACTCACTGACACACTCCACCCAAACACACTGCTCCACACTCACTGACACACTTCACCCAAACACACTGCACCACACTCACTGACACACTTCACCCAAACACACTGCACCACACTCACTGACACACTTCACCCAAACACACTGCACCACACTCATTGACACACTTCACCCAAACACACTGCTCCACACTCACTGACACACTTCACCCAAACACACTCACTGACACACTTCAACCAAACACACTGCACCACACTCACTGACACACTTCACCCAAACACATTGTACCACACTCACTGACACACTTCACCCAAACACACTGCTCCACACTCAGTGACACACTTCACCCAAACACACTGCACCACACTCACTGACACACTTCACCCAAACACACTCACTGACACACTTCACCCAAACACACTCACTGACACACTTCACCCAAACACACTCACTGACACACTTCAACCAAACACACTGCACCACACTCACTGACACACTTCACCCAAACACACTGCACCACACTCACTGACACACTCCACCCAAACACACTGCTCCACACTCACTGACACACTTCACCCAAACACACTGCACCACACTCACTGACACACTTCACCCAAACACACTGCACCACACTCACTGACACACTTCACCCAAACACACTGCACCACACTCACTGATACACTTCACCCAAACACACTGCTCCACACTCACTGACACACTTCACCCAAACACACTCACTGACACACTTCAACCAAACACACTGCACCACACTCACTGACACACTTCACCCAAACACATTGTACCACACTCACTGACACACTTCACCCAAACACACTGCTCCACACTCACTGACACACTTCACCCAAACACACTGCACCACACTCACTGACACACTTCACCCAAACACACTCACTGACACACTTCACCCAAACACACTGCACCACACTCACTGGCACACTTCACCCAAACACACTGCACCACACTCACTGACACACTGCACCACACTCACTGACACACTTCACCCAAACACACTCACTGACACACTTCACCCAAACACACTGCACCACACTCACTGACACACTTCACCCAAACACACTGCACCACACTCACTGACACACTTCACCCAAACACACTGCACCACACTCACTGACACACTTCACCCAAACACACTCACTGACACACTTCACCCAAACACACTGTACCACACTCACTGACACACTTCACCCAAACACACTGCACCACACTCACTGACACACTTCACCCAAACACACTCACTGACACACTTCACCCAAACACACTGCACCACACTCACTGACACACTTCACCCAAACACACTCGGTGACACACTTCACCCAAACACACTCACTGACACACTTCACCCAAACACACTGCACCACACTCACTGACACACTTCACCCAAACACACTGCTCCACACTGACTGACACACTTCACCCAAACACACTGCACCACACTCACTGACACACTTCACCCAAACACACTCACTGACACACTTCACCCAAACACACTGTACCACACTCACTGACACACTTCACCCAAACACACTGCACCACACTCACTGACACACTTCACCCAAACACACTGCTCCACACTCACTGACACACTTCACCCAAACACACTGCACCACACTCACTGACACACTTCACCCAAACACACTCACTGACACACTTCACCCAAACACACTGCACCACACTCACTCACACACTTCACCCAAACACACTCACTCACACACTTCACCCGAACACACTGCTCCACACTCACTGACACACTTCACCCAAACACACTCACTGACACACTTCACCCAAACACACTGCACCACACTCACTGACACACTTCAACCAAACACACTGCACCACACTCACTGACACACTTCACCCAAACACACTGCACCACACTCACTGACACACTTCACCCAAACACACTGCACCACACTCACTGATACACTTCACCCAAACACACTGCACCACACTCACTCACACACTTCACCCAAACACACTGCACCACACTCACTCACACACTTCACCCAAACACACTGCACCACACTCACTGATACACTTCACCCAAACACACTGCACCACACTCACTCACACACTTCACCCAAACACACTGCACCACACTCACTGATACACTTCACCCAAACACACTGCACCACACTCACTCACACACTTCACCCAAACACACTGCACCACACTCACTGACACACTTCACCCAAACACACTGCACCACACTCACTCACACACTTCACCCAAACACACTGCACCACACTCACTCACACACTTCACCCAAACACACTGCACCACACTCACTCACACACTTCACCCAAACACACTGCACCACACTCACTCACACACTTCACCCAAACACACTGCACCACACTCACTGATACACTTCACCCAAACACACTGCACCACACTCACTGACACACTTCACCCAAACACACTCACTGACACACCTCACCCAAACACACTGCTCCACACTCACTGACACACTTCACCCAAACACACTCACTCACACACTTCACCCAACCACACTGCACCACACTCACTGACACACTTCACCCAAACACACTCACTGACACTTCACCCAAACACACTGCATCACACTCACTGACACACTTCACCCAAACACACTCACTGACACACTTCACCCAAACACACTCACTGACACACTTCACCCAAACACACTCACTCACACACTTCACCCAAACACACTGCACCACGCTTCAACCAAACACACTGTACCACACTCACTGACACACTTCACCCAAACACACTGCACCACACTCACTGACACACTTCACCCAAACACACTGCTCCACACTCACTGACACACTGCACCCAAACACACTGCTCCACACTCACTGACACACTTCACCCAAACACACTGCTCCACACTCACTGACACACTTCACCCAAACACACTGCATCACACTCACTGACACACTTCACCCAAACACACTGCACCACACTCACTGACACACTTCACCCAAACACACTCACTGACACACTTCACCCAAACACACTGCACCACACTCACTGACACACTTCACCCAAACACATTGTACCACACTCACTGACACACTTCACCCAAACACACTGCTCCACACTCAGTGACACACTTCACCCAAACACACTCACTGACACACTTCACCCAAACACACTCACTCACACACTTCACCCAAACACACTGCACCACATTCACTGACACACTTCGCCCAAACACACTCACTGACACACTTCACCCAAACACACTGCACCACACTCACTGACACACTTCACCCAAACACACTCACTCACACACTTCACCCAAACACACTGCACCACATTCACTGACACACTTCACCCAAACACACTCACTGACACACTTCACCCAAACACACTGCACCACACTCACTGACACACTTCACCCAAACACACTCACTGACACACTTCACCCAAACACACTGCACCACACTCACTGATACACTTCACCCAAACACACTGCACCACACTCACTGACACACTTCACCCAAACACACTGCACCACACTCACACTTCACCCAAACACACTGCACTACACTCACTGACACACTTCACCCAAACACACTGCACCACACTCACTGACACACTGCACCACACTCACTGACACACTTCACCCAAACACACTCACTGACACACTTCACCCAAACACACTGCACCACACTCACTGACACACTTCACCCAAACACACTGCACCACACTCACTGACACACTTCACCCAAACACACTGCACCACACTCACTGACACACTTCACCCAAACACACTCACTGACACACTTCACCCAAACACACTGTACCACACTCACTGACACACTTCACCCAAACACACTGCACCACACTCACTGACACACTTCACCCAAACACACTGCTCCACACTCACTGACACACTTCACCCAAACACACTGCACCACACTCACTGACACACTTCACCCAAACACACTCACTGACACACTTCACCCAAACACACTGCACCACACTCACTGACACACTTCACCCAAACACACTGCACCACACTCACTCACACACTTCACCCAAACACACTCACTCACACACTTCACCCGAACACACTGCTCCACACTCACTGACACACTTCACCCAAACACACTCACTGACACACTTCACCCAAACACACTCACTGACACACTTCACCCAAACACACTCACTCACACACTTCACCCAAACACACTGCACCACGCTTCAACCAAACACACTGTACCACACTCACTGACACACTTCACCCAAACACACTGCACCACACTCACTGACACACTTCACCCAAACACACTGCTCCACACTGCACCCAAACACACTGCTCCACACTCACTGACACACTTCACCCAAACACACTGCTCCACACTCACTGACACACTTCACCCAAACACACTGCATCACACTCACTGACACACTTCACCCAAACACACTGCACCACACTCACTGACACACTTCACCCAAACACACTCACTGACACACTTCACCCAAACACACTGCACCACACTCACTGACACACTTCGCCCAAACACACTCACTGACACACTTCACCCAAACACACTGCACCACACTCACTGACACACTTCACCCAAACACACTCACTGACACACTTCACCCAAACACACTCACTCACACACTTCACCCAAACACACTGCACCACATTCACTGACACACTTCACCCAAACACACTCACTGACACACTTCACCCAAACACACTGCACCACACTCACTGACACACTTCACCCAAACACACTGCACCACACTCACTGACACACTTCACCCAAACACACTGCACCACACTCACACTTCACCCAAATACACTGCACTACACTCACTGACACACTTCACCCAAACACACTCACACACTTCACCCAAACACACTGCACCACGCTTCAACCAAACACACTGTACCACACTCACTGACACACTTCACCCAAACACACTGCACCACACTCACTGACACACTTCACCCAAACACACTGCTCCACACTCACTGACACACTTCACCCAAACACACTGCACCACACTCACTGACACACTGCACCACACTCACTGACACACTTCACCCAAACACACTGCACCACACTCACACTTCACCCAAACACACTGCACTACACTCACTGACACACTTCACCCAAACACACTCACTCACACACTTCACCCAAACACACTGCACCACGCTTCAACCAAACACACTGTACCACACTCACTGACACACTTCACCCAAACACACTGCACCACACTCACTGACACACTTCACCCAAACACACTGCTCCACACTCACTCACACACTGCACCCAAACACACTGCACCACACTCACTGACACACTTCACCCAAACACACTGCACCACACTCACTGACACACTGCACCACACTCACTGACACACTTCTCTTTCTCTTGCAAGCCAACATTGCACACAATCGGAGAGAACGACGACAGACAGGCGAGGGAAAAGCTGCCATTCAGGACCTCAGCCAGCCGGACAAGAAAGTATGGAGATCATTGGGCGGCAGATCATGGAGGCACTGGCATCCGGCGAGGTTGGACCCCTTGGGGGACAACAACAGGATGCTCATTCCTAATCCGTCTTCTCACTTCCGCCTCATCCCACAATCTCTTTGCACTTTCAGTTGCGGATGCTCTACGCATGCATGTCTAGCTTTCCCCCCTCCCCTAACCATGACCCCACTCATGCGCCTTTCTGCTTTCAGATAACCAACAACAAGCAGCTGAACAGCCTGCCCCCGAAGCGATGAAGGAGAGCGAAATGTTCAGAATAAATCCACAGGACTATATCGCAAGCTCAAACAGTTGTGAGCTTGCTCTCTTTATTCAGACTCCAGTGAGGAAGCAGCATGGTGGATCACCTTTTATACTTGCTTGCCCCAGGGTGCAAAGGTGACCCTTAGGTCTCCCACAGGTGTGCCCCCTAGTGGCAAGTCTTACATACATACACAACAGGGAGAAAACACAGAGGCACTGCATCTGTCACTCACAGGCACCAGCTCAGAAACTGGCACTGCGTGTAATTCGAGGCGAGTGTAGAAGTGGGATCTGCACAGGGTGAGGCACCGGGGACAAGTGAGCTGCAGGAAGGCCGGGGGGGAAGGGCAGCTCGGGGATCCGCTCCGCGGAGTGCGAGTTCTGTTGCACAGTACACAGGTGAGGACCTCGATGGGTGATGGGCATGCTCACCGAATCGCTCGGTGCGATGGCAAGCCTGCCAGAGAGCCTGTCGGCAATGTGGGGGAGTGTGGAGGGGCCCGCCTCCAACATTGCACATGCTCTGCGCAGAGTCCGGAGCCCAGGAATTCCAGGCTGGAAATGGTTCAAGACTCCGGAAAAGCCCGTGTCGACCCAGACAGGATGTTGGGTGTGATGGGCGATGTCATGGCTGGCCACTGCAACACAGGTGGATGCGACCCACCGTCTCAGTGCAACAGCAGCAGAAGTGCAGAGCGCTCTCCTGCAGTCTCAGCTTGATGCCACCCAGGTGCTGACTGTTTCCAGCACGGCTGTGATTACCAGCGACAGCCCAGCAATCTGTGCTTCAACAGATTACCCACAATAGCACCGAGTTAGATAGAGTAAAGCTCCTTCTACACTGCCCCATCAAACACTCCCAGGGCAGGTACAGGGGGTTAGATACAGAGTAAAGCTCCCTCTACACTGTCCCATCAAACACTCCCAGGGCAGGTACAGGGGGTTAGATACAGAGTAAAGCTCCCTCTACACTGTCCCATCAAACACTCCCAGGGCAGGTACAGCACGGGTTAGATACAGAGTAAAGCTCCTTCTGCACTGTCCCATCAAACACTCCCAGGGCAGGTACAGCACGGGTTAGATACAGAGTAAAGCTCCTTCTACACTGCCCCATCAAACACTCCCAGGGCAGGTACAGGGGGTTAGATATAGAGTAAAGCTCCTTCTACACTGCCCCATCAAACACTCCCAGGGCAGGTACAGGGGGTTAGATACAGAGTAAAGCTCCTTCTACACTGTCCCATCAAACACTCCCAGGGCAGGTACAGCACGGGGTTAGATAGAGTAAAGCTCCTTCTACACTGTCCCATCAAACACTCCCAGAGCAGGTACAGCACGGGGTTAGATACAGAGTAAAGCTCCTTCTACACTGCCCCATCAAACACTCCCAGGGCAGGTACAGGGGGTTAGATATAGAGTAAAGCTCCTTCTACACTGCCCCATCAAACACTCTCAGGGCAGGTACAGCACGGGTTAGATACAGAGTAAAGCTCCTTCTACACTGTCCCATCAAACACTCCCAGGGCAGGTACAGCACGGGTTAGATACAGAGTAAAGCTCCTTCTACACTGCCCCATCAAACACTCCCAGGGCAGGTACAGCACGGGTTAGATACAGAGTAAAGCTCCCTCTACACTGTCCCATCAAACACTCCCAGGGCAGGTACAGCACGGGTTAGATACAGAGTAAAGCTCCTTCTACACTGCCCCATCAAACACTCCCAGAGCAGGTACAGCACGGGTTAAATACAGAGTAAAGCTCCTTCTACACTGTTCCATCAAACACTCCCAGGGCAGGTACAGCACAGGTTAAATACAGAGTAAAGCTCCTTCTACACTGCCCCATCAAACACTCCCAGGGCAGGTACAGGGGGTTAGATATAGAGTAAAGCTCCTTCTACACTGCCCCATCAAACACTCCCAGGGCAGGTACAGGGGGTTAGATACAGAGTAAAGCTCCTTCTACACTGTCCCATCAAACACTCCCAGGGCAGGTACAGCACGGGGTTAGATAGAGTAAAGCTCCTTCTACACTGTCCCATCAAACACTCCCAGGGCAGGTACAGCACGGGGTTAGATACAGAGTAAAGCTCCTTCTACACTGCCCCATCAAACACTCCCAGGGCAGGTACAGGGGGTTAGATATAGAGTAAAGCTCCTTCTACACTGCCCCATCAAACACTCTCAGGGCAGGTACAGCACGGGTTAGATACAGAGTAAAGCTCCTTCTACACTGTCCCATCAAACACTCCCAGGGCAGGTACAGCACGGGTTAGATACAGAGTAAAGCTCCTTCTACACTGCCCCATCAAACACTCCCAGGGCAGGTACAGCACGGGTTAGATACAGAGTAAAGCTCCCTCTACACTGTCCCATCAAACACTCCCAGGGCAGGTACAGCACGGGTTAGATACAGAGTAAAGCTCCTTCTACACTGCCCCATCAAACACTCCCAGAGCAGGTACAGCACGGGTTAAATACAGAGTAAAGCTCCTTCTACACTGTTCCATCAAACACTCCCAGGGCAGGTACAGCACAGGTTAAATACAGAGTAAAGCTCCTTCTACACTGCCCCATCAAACACTCCCAGGGCAGGTACAGCACGGGTTAAATACAGAGTAAAGCTCCTTCTACACTGCCCCATCAAACACTCCCAGGGCAGGTACAGCACGGGGTTAGATACAGAGTAAAGCCCCCTCTACACTGTCCCATCAAACACTCCCAGGGCAGGTACAGCACGGGGTTAGATACAGAGTAAAGCTCCCTCTACACTGCCCCATCAAACACTCCCAGGGCAGGTACAGCACGGGTTAGATACAGAGTAAAGCTCCCTCGACACTGTCCCACCAAACACTCCCAGGGCAGGTACAGCACGGGTTAAATACAGAGTAAAGCTCCCTCTACAATGTCCCACCAAACACTCCCAGGGCAGGTACAGCACGGGTTAGATACAGAGTAAAGCTCCCTCTACACTGTCCCATCAAACACTTCCAGGGCAGGTGCAGCATGGGGTTCGATACAGAGTAAAGCTCCCTCTACACTGTCCCATCAAACACTCCCAGGGCAGGTACAGCACGGGTTAGATACAGAGTAAAGTTCGCTCTACATTGTCCCATCAAACACTCCCAGAGCAGCTACAGCACAGGTTAAATACAGAGTAAAGTTCCCTCTACACTGTCCCACCAAACACTCCCAGGGCAGGTACAGCATGGGTTAGATACAGAGTAAAGCTCCCTCTACACTGTCCCATCAAACACTCCCAGGGCAGGTACAGCATGGGTTAAATACAGAGTAAAGCTCCCTCTACACTGTCCCATCAAACACTCCCAGGGCAGGTACAGCATGGGTTAGATACAGAGTAAAGCTCCCTCTACACTGTCCCATCAAACACTCCCAGTGCAGGTACAGAATGGGGTTAGATACAGAGTAAAGCTCCCTCTACACTGTCCCATCAAACACTTCCAGGGCAGGTACAGCATGGGGTTAGATACAGAGTAAAGCTCGCTCTACATTGTCCCATCAAACACTCCCAGGGCAGGTACAGCACGGGTTAGATACAGAGTAAAGCTCGCTCTACATTGTCCCATCAAACACTCCCAGGGCAGGTACAGCACGGGGTTAGATACAGAGTAAAGCTCCCTCTACACTGTCCCACCAAACACTCCCAGGGCAGGTACAGCACGGGTTAGATACAGAGTAAAGCTCCCTCTACACTGTCCCATCAAACACTCCCAGTGCAGGTACAGAATGGGGTTAGATACAGAGTAAAGCTCCCTCTACACTGTCCCACCAAACACTCCCAGTGCAGGTACAGCACGGGTTCGACACAGAGTAACGCTCCCCCCCCACACTGCCCCGTGAATGTGCATAAGCCCTGACCTGTGAGGAGCACTGGAGAATTCTATTCAACTGCTGCTCATGTCACTAGCTAGAGCCCAGTGTGGAGATGGCAACATAACAAGGGTTTGCCAATCCCTCATACTCTCAGTGGGCACTGGTGTCAAAAGGTTGCCGACATTCCTGTACCTAAAATGCAGCAGGTAAATGGTACAAGAAATGGAATGGGGAGTGAGGTGAGTGAGCACAGGGGGTGATGGGTGACTGGGACTTTGTACATGTTAGGACATGAGCAGCAAAGTTGGATAACCTCAAGTTTGTGGAGAGTAGAAGATGGGGGCTTATCAAGAGAGCATTGGAATAGTCAAGTCTAAAGGCAACAAAGTCATGGATGACGGCTTCAGCAGCGGATGGGCTGAGGCAGGGGTGGAGACGGGCGATGTTAGAGAGGTGGAAATAGGAGGACTTCGTGATGACATGGATTTGTGTCGAAAGCTCATTTCAGGGTCAAATATGACACCCAGGTTGTGAACAGTGTCGTTCAGCCTCAGACAGATGCTGGGGAGAGGGACAGAGGCGGTGGCTCGGGAACGGAGTTTGTGGTGGACAATGGCTTCAGTCTTCCCAATATTTAATTGGAGGAAATTTCTGTTCATCCAATACTTGGTGTCGGACAAGCAGTGTGAGAAATCCGAGACAGTGGAGAGAGGTGGGGGTGAGGTAGCGCTGGGTGTCATCAGCGTACGTGGAAACTGATGCTGTGTTTTCGGATGATGTCGCCAAGGGGCAACATGTGGATGAGAAATAGGAGGGGCCAAGGATAGATTCTTTATGTACAAAATGAGCAGGCAGACATTTAAAGATAGAAACATAGAAAACAGGAGCAGGAGTAGGCCATTCAGCCCTTCGAGCCTGCTCTGCCATTCAATATGATCATGGCTGATCCTCCATCTCAAATGTGAAAGGTGGTTGAACAAGTTGAATTCGATTGTAACGCACTGGCACCTTTGACATGACTATCACAGAAAACTTTAATTGATCCAAAATCTAGAAAAGGTCTGTGGATTGTGAGGAATTGTGGCCTCCTGATCCAAAGACCAAGTGCATTGGGCAAGTGTTGACAAGCTGGAGTCAAAGAGTGCCCCAACACTGGGTGGAGTAAGATACACAGATACCTGAGGTCAGGGCAGAAATGTCCGAGACTCGACACTGGCGGTGTGGAGAGAATAATGCGACGTGCTTGATATTGGAGACAATGAGAGGAGCGACCAATGCTGGCACCCGAACACAGCTGGAGATGACTGCAGTTCGGTATTTCTGCTCAAACCACACCATCTTCACATCTCTAAATTAACTAGTTTTGATCTGAGTGAAATTCATCTTTCACAAACCACAAAAGTAAAAGGGAGCTTGCTCTGGTTTCGGTTTTATTAAGTCTAGTTTGTGGAGTTTTAGATTTTCGAGAAAGGAATTGAAATATTTCTTGATTTATCGAGTTTACCGTATCTGTCAATGTTACAACCAAGGAAATGGGTGATTGTGGTGACGCTGTAAAGAAATGTCTTCAGACCATTGAGTGTTTGTTTACTGAGTTGTTCCTATCGCTTTGCAGTTAGAGAGGGTGCGTAGGTGAGGACTGGTCATGACCTTTGCACATATCCAACATCTGAAGATCATTTCCCTTTAGTCATGCTATTTGAAAATACCCAAATCTATCTTCCTCTCTGCCTGTCAGCTCTTGCTCTTGCTCCTGCCCTCCACTCTCATGCACTCTCTACACTTTCAGAAATCGATGGTAGTGTGTGTTGATGCCAAATCTTATTTAGAAAATGAACCAAAGTTATTGCCCTGAAAGCAAACCCCATTCGCCCATCACCTGTGCTTGCTGACCTGCATTAGGTGGCAGTCTGGCAAACCTTCAATTTTAACATTTTCATCACAGCCGTGGCTCAGTGGGTCGCACTCTCACCTCTGAGTCAGAAGGTTGTGGGTTCGAGTCCCACTCCAGGGACTCGAACTCCAGAGCTCAAAAATCTAGACTGACACTCCAGTGCAGTGCTGAGGCAGTGCTGCACTGTCAGAGGTGCCACCTTTCGGATGAGATATTAAACTGTCTGCCCTCTCAGGTGGATGTAAAAGATCCCACAGCACTAGTTCTAAGAAGAGCAGGGGTGTTATCCCTGGTGTCCTGACCAATATTTATCCCTCAATCAATATCAATAAAAAAATGATCTGGTCATTATCACATTGCTGTTTGTGGGAGCTTGCTGTGGTCAAATTGGCTGCCATGTTTCCTACATTTTAACAGTGATTACACTTCAAAAAAAGTACTTCGTTGGCTGCAAAGCACTTTGAGACGTCCGGTGGTCATGAAAGGCGCTATAGAAATGCAAGTCATTTTTTCATCCTTGTTTTCAAATCCCTCCATGGCGACGCTCTTCCTTAACTCTGCAACCTCCTCCAGCCCTACAACCCGCCAAGATCTCTGCACTCCTCTCATTATGGGCTCGTGAGCATCCCTGCTTTTAATCGCTCCACCATTGGTGGCCGTGCCTTCAGCTGCCTGGGCCCTTGGCTCTGGAATTCCCTCCCTAAACCTCTCCACCTCTCTACTTCTCTCTCCTCCTTTAAGTCACTCCTTAAAACCTATTTCTTTGACCAAGCTTTTGGCCACCTCTTCAAATATCTCGTTATGTGACTCGGTGTCAAATTTTGTCTTATAATACTCCTGCGAAGCACCGTGGGACGTTTTACGATGCTAAAGGCGCTATATTTAAGAACATAGGAAATAGGTGCTGGAGTCGGCCATTTGGCCCCTCGAGCCTGCTCTGTCATTCAATAAGATCGGGGCTGATCTTCTACCTCAACTCCACCTTTTCGCACTATCCCCATATCCCGAATACCCCCAAACTTATTGACCCCTGTCTTGAATATATTCAACAACTGAGTATACTCAGGGGTAGAGAATGCCAAAGACTCAGCACCCTCTGAGAGAAGACATTACTTCTAATCTCTGTCCTAAATGGCCGACCCCTTGTTCTGAGACTGTGACCCCGTGTTCTAGACTCCCCAGCCAGGGGAAACATCCTCCCTGCATCTACCCTGTCAAGCCCCTTAAGAATTTAAAGGGCTGGATTTTGGGGTCTTCTGCGCTCCGTTTCTCGCCAATGGCGGCGGTGAGGTGTTTTGGGCGGGCGGTCAGCCTCCAGCGCTCCGCAGTGATCCTCGGGTACGGTTTTGCACTGTCACAGATCAGCACCCACCGGACGAGCTGCACCGGTGTGCAACGCCCCTGGTTGCAACGCTGTCGTGAGTTTGAGCTCCTGCCCGACCTGTCCGCCCCGCATCGTGCCTCGCACTGATTGCCTGGAAAATCACAAGAACAGAAGAAATAGCAGGAGTCGGCCATTTGACCCCTTCGAGCCTGCTCCGCCATTTAATAAGATCATGGCTGATCTGATCATGGACTCAGCTCCACTTCCCTGCCCGCTCCCCATAACCCTTTATTCCCTTATCGTTCAAAAATCTGTGCATCTCCGCCTTAAATATATTCAATGACCCAGCCTCCACAGCTCTCTGCAGTAGAGAATTCTATAGATTTACAACCCTCTGAGAAGAAATTCTCATCTCAATTTTAAATGGGTGGCCGCTTATTCTCAGACTATGCTCCCAAGATTTAGTTTCTCTCATCAGTGGAAATATCCTCTCTGCATCTACCTTGTCGAGCCCCCTCATTATCTTATATGTTTCGATAAGACCACCTCTCATTATTCTGAACTCCAATGAGTATAGGTCGAACCTACTCAAACTGTTTTCATAAGTCAACCCCCTCATCTCCAGAATCAACCTAGTGAACCTTCTCTGAACAGCCTCCAATGCAAGTATATCCTTCCTTAAATATGGAGACAAAACTATATGCAGTACTCCAGGTGTGGCCTCACCAATACCCTGTACAGTTGTAGCAGGACTTCTCTGCTTTTATACTCCATCCCCCTTGCAATAAAGGCCAACATTCTATTTGCTTTCCTGATTATTTGCTGTACCTGCATACTAACTTTTTGTGTTTCATGCACAAGGACCCCTAGGTCCCTCTGTTCTGCAACACTTTGCAATTTTTCTCCATTTAAATTATAATTTGCTTTTCCATTTTTTCTGCTAAACGGATAACCTCACATTTTCCCACATTGTACTCCATCTGCCAAATTTTTGCCCACTCACTTAGCCTGTCTATATCCCTTTGCAGATTTTTTCTGTCCTCCTCACAATTTGCTTTCCCACCCATCTTTGTATCATCAGCAAACTTGGCTACATTACACTCGGTCTCTTCAACCAAGTCATTTATATAGATTGTAAATATTTGAGGCCCCAGTAACGATCCCTGCGGCCTCACTAGTTACTGTTTGCCAACCGGAAAGTGACCCATTTATCCCGACTCTCTGTTTTCTGTTAGTTAGCCAATCCTCTATCCATGCGAATATATTACCCCTAACCCCGTGAACATTTATCTTGTGCAGTAACCTTTTGTGTGGCACCTTAAAGAATGCTTTCTGAAAATCCAAATGTATGACATCAACTGATTCTTTTTTATCCACTCTGCTCATTACATCCTCAAAGAACTCCAGCAAATTTGTCAAACATGATTTCTGTTGTGTATCTGTAAAGCATGCACTCCCATGTTCCGCCACCAGGGAGCTCATCCCCTGAAGTCCCAAGGGATCCCAACATCCCTTGGGAGCACTGTATATAAGCCGGCCCCTAAGGCCTGTTCCTCACACTGGAGTGTCTTATTAAAGGTTGAGGTCACTGTTACTTTAACCTCCCTGTGTGCAGCCTCATCTGTGTTAGGAACACAATAACTGGCGACGAGAATACGAATCCAACGCAAAGATGCAGCAAACTGTGGGCATCCTGGAGAAGTTCTCGGAGGGTGAGGACTGGGAAGCCTATGTCGAATGGCTAGACCAGTACTTTGTAGCCAACGAGCTGGATGGAGAAGGAAGCGCTGCAAAAAGGAGAGTGGTCCTCCTCACAGTCTGCGGGGCACCGACCTACAGCCTCATGAAGAATCTTCTGGCTCCAGTGAAACCCACAGATAAGTCGTATGAGGAGCTGTGTACACTGGTTCAGGAGCATCTTAACCCGGGGGAGAGCGTGCTGATGGCGAGGTATTGGTTCTGCACGTGCCAGCGATCTGAAGGTCAGGAAGTGGCGAGCTACGTCGCCGAGCTAAGGCGACTTGCAGGACAATGTGAGTTTGATGGCTACCTGGAGCAAATGCTCAGAGACTTTTTTGTACTGGGCATTGGCCACGAGACCAACCTACGAAAACTTTTGACTGTAGAGACACCGACCCTCAGTAAGGCCATTGCGATAGCACAGGCGTTTATGTCCACCAGTGATAACACCAAACAAATCTCTCAGCACACAAGTGCTAGCAATGTTCATAAATTAACTGGAACTGTGTTTGCAAGCAGAAATGTACAGGGCAGAACCCACGAGTCTGCAACTGCCAGCAGGCCTCAGGTGACCCAGATGACTCAGAGTCCCCAACAAAGGATGAATGCAAGGCAATTCACACCTTGTTGGCATTGTGGAGGCTTCCATTCAGCCTATTCATGCCGCTTCAAAGGGTATGTTTGCCAGAGCTGTGGAACAATGGGGCACCTCCAACGAGCTTGCAAACGAGCTGCAAGCTCTGCAAAACCTGCTAACCACCACGTGGCAGAGGAAGATCAGTCCATGGTGGATCAAAGCAATTTCAAGCCTGAGAGAGAGGAGGCAGATGCTGAAGTACACGGGGTGCACACATTTTCGACGAAATGTCCACCTATAATGCTAAACATAAAATTGAATGGCTTAGCTATAGCCATGGAACTGGACACTGGTGCTAGCCAATCCATCATGAGTAAAAAGATGTTTGAGAGACTGTGATGCAACAATGCACTCAGACCAGCCCTGAGCCTCATCCACATGAAACTGAGAACGTACACTAAAGAGCTTATCACTGTCCTGGGCAGCGCCATGGTCAAAGTCACCTACCAGGGCACGGTGCACAAACTGCCACTCTGGATTGTCCCGGGCGATGGCCCCACACTGCTTGGAAGGAGCTGGCTGGGCAAAATCCGCTGGAACTGGGATGACATCTGAGTGCTAACACATGTCGATAAGGCCTTACGTACCCAGGTTCTTAACAAATTTCCTTCCCTTTTTGAGCCAAGAATTGGAAACTTTTCCGGGGCGGATCCACTTGGTCCCAGAGGCACGACCCATGCACCACAAGGCGCGAGCGGTACCTCACATGATAAGGGAGAGAGTGGAAATCGAGCTGGACAGGCTGCAACGCGAGGGCATCATCTCCCCAGTGGAATTCAGCGAGTGGGCCAGCCCGATTGTTCCAGTACTCAAAAGTGATGGCACGGTCAGGATTTGCGGCGATTATAAAGTAACTATTAATCGTTTCTCGCTACAGGACCAATACCCGCTACCTAAGGCAGACGGCCTATTTGCGACACTGGCAGGAGGCAAGACGTTCACCAAGCTCGACCTGACTTCGGCCTACATGACGCAGGAGCTGGAGGAGTCTTCGAAGGGCCTCACCTGCATCAACACGCACAAGATACTGTTCATTTACAACAGATGCCCGTTTGGAATTCGGTCGGCTGCAGCGATCTTCCAGAGAAACATGGAAAGCCTACTCAAGTCGGTACCACGCGTGGTGGTTTTTCAGGACGACATATTGGTCACGGGTCCGGACACTGTCGAGCACCTATAAAACCTGGAGGAGGTCCTCCAGCGATTGGATCACGTAGGGCTACGGCTGAAGAGGTCGAAATGCGTCTTCATGGCAACAGAAGTGGAGTTTTTGGGGAGAAAGATCGTGGCGGACGGCATTCGGCCCACAGACGCCAAGACAGAAGCTATCAGGAATGTGCCCAGGCCACAGAACGTCACGGAGCTGCGGTCGTTCCTGGGACTCCTCAACTATTTTGGTTACTTCCTACCGGGGTTAAGCACCCTCTTAGAGCCCCGACATGTGTTATTGCGCAAAGGTGAGAACTGGGTACGGGGGAAAAAATAAGTAATTGTTTTTGAGAAAGCCAGAAACATTTTATGCTCCAACAAGCTTGTTGCATTGTATAACCTGTGTAAAAGACTTCTGCTAGCATGTGATGCGTCGTCGTACGGAGTTGGGTGTGTATTACAACAAGCTAACGTTGCGGGGAAGTTGCAACCTGTCACCTATGTTTCCAGGAGCTTGTCTAAGGCCAAGAGGGCCTACAGCATGATTGAGAAAGAGGCATTAGCGTGTGTGTTCGGGGTAAAGAAAATGCATCAGTACCTGTTTGGCCTCAAATTTGAGCTGGAAACCAATCACAAGCCCCTCACATCCCTGTTCGCTGAAAACAAGGGGATAAATACTCATGCCTGAACCCGCATACAAAGGTGGGCACTCGTGCTATCAGCCTATAACTATACCATCCACCACAGGCCAGGCACCGAGAATTGTGCGGATGCTCTCAGTCGGCTACCATTACTCACCACGGGGGTGGAAATGGCGCAGCCTGCAAACTTGTTGATGGCCATGGAAACGTTTGAAAATCACCTGTCATGGCCTGCCAGATTAGGACTTGGACCAGCCAAGATCCTCTGCTGTCCCTATTAAAAAACTGTGTACTGCATGGGAGCTGGGCCAGCATCCCCGTTGAAATGCAAGAGCCAATCAAGCTGTTCCAACGGCGAAAGAACGAGCTGTCCATTCAGGCAGACTGCCTGTTGTGGGGTAACCGCGTAGTGTTACCAAAAAAGGGCAGGGAGACGTTCATCTCGGATCTCCACAGCACACACCCGGGTATATAGTAATGATGAATGCGATAGCCAGATCCCACGTGTGGTGGCCCGGTTTCGACTCTGACTTAGAGTCCTGTGTACAGCAATGCAGCGTATGTGCTCAGTTGAGCAACGCGCCCAGAGAGGCACCACTAAGTTTGTGGTCCTGGCCCTCCAGACCATGGTCGAGGATCCATGTCGACTATGCGGGCCCGTTTCTCGGTAAAATGTTCCTGGTGGTGGTGGATGCTTTTTCAAAATGAAATAATGTCGGGAAGCACCGCCACCGCCACCATTGAAAGCCTGAGGGCCATGTTTGCCACCCACGGCCTGCCTGACATACTGGTCAGCGATAACGGGCCATGTTTCACCAGTGCCGAATTTAAAAAATTCATGACCCGCAATGGAATTAAACATGTCACCTCGGCCCCGTTTAAACCAGCCTCCAATGGGCAGGCAGAGCGGGCAGTACAAACCATCAAATAGAGCCTTAAATGAGTCACAGAAGGCTCACTCCAAACCCGCCTGTCCCGAGTACTGCTCAGCTACCGCACGAGACCCCACTCGCTCACAGGGGTGCCCCTGGCTGAGCTACTCATGAAAATGACACTTAAAACCAGACTCTCGCTGGTTCACCCCGACCTGCATGATCAGGTAGAGAGCAGGCGGCAGCAACAAAATGTAAATGATGGTCGCGCCACTGTGTCACGGGAAATTGATCTGAATGACCCTGTGTCTGTGCTAAACTATGGACATGGTCCCAAGTGGATCGCAGGCACAGTGATAGCAAAAGAAGGGAATAGGGTGTTTGTAGTCAAACTAGACAATGGACAAATTTGCAGAAAGCACCTGGACCAAACGAGACTGCGGTTCACAGACTGCCCTGAACAACCCACAGCAGACACCACCTTTTTCGAGCCCACAACACATAGCCAAAGGATCAACGACACAACCCCGGACCAGGAAATCGAACCCATCACGCCCAACAAGGCCAGGCTCACCTAGCAGCCCTGCAGCACCAACAACACGCCAGCCCAGCGAGGGCACAGCCAACACACCAGAACAGACATTTGTACCGAGGCAGTCCACCAGGGAAAGAAAGGCTCCCGACCGCCTCACCTTGTAAATAGTTTTCACTTTGACTTTGGGGGGTGATGTTGTGTATCTGTAAAGCATGCACTCCCATATTCCGCCACCTGGGAACGCATCCCCTGAAGTCCCAAGGGATCCCAGCATCTCTTGGGAGCACTGTATATAAGCCGGCCCCTAAGGCCTGTTCCTCACTCTGGAGTGTCTTATTAAAGACTGAGGTCACTGTAACTTTAACCTCCCTGTGTGCGGTTTCATCTGTGTTAGGAACACAATAATTTCCCTTTCATAAAACCATGCTGACTCTGCCTGATTGAATTATGCTTTTCCAAATGTCCTGCAACTGCCTCCTTAATAATGGACTGCAGCATTTTCCCAACGACAGATGTTAAGTTAACTGGTCTATAGTTTCCTGCTTTCTGTCTGGCTCCTTTTTTAAATAGGGATGTTACATTTACAGTTTTCCAATCTCCAATTTTGGAAGATTACAACCAATGCATCCACTATCTCTGCAGCCACTTCTTTAAGTAACACTCGGATGCAAGCCATCAGGTCCAGGGGACTTGTTTGCTTTTAGTCCCATTATTTTACCGAGTACTACTTCATTAGTGATAATGATTGTATTAAGTTCCTTCCTCCCTATAGCCCCTTGATTATCCACTATTTTGATGTTTTTAGTGTTTTCTATCACGAAGACCGATACAAAATATTTGTTCAAAGTCTCTGCTTCCCCATTATTAATTCCCAAGTCTCACCCCCCAAGGGACCAACATTTACTTTAGCCACTCTTTTCCTTTTTATGTACATGTAGAAACTCTTACTATCTGTTTTTATATTTCTCGCTAGTTTATTTTCATAATTTATCTTCCCTCTCTTTATTTTTTTTTAGTCGTTCTTTGCTGACTTCAAAAAGTTTCCCAATCATCTGGCCTCCCACTAGGCTTGGCCACTTTATATGCCCTTGTTTTCAACTTGATACCCTTCCTTATTTCCTTAGTTAGCCACGGATGGTTATTCCTTCTCTTACAACCTTTCCTTCTCATTGGGATATATTTTTGCTGCGAGTTATGAAATATCTCATTAAGTGTCTGCCACTTCTCATCAACCATCCCATACTTTAATCTATTTTCCCAGTCCACTTTAGCCAACTCTGCCCTCGTACCTTTGTAGTCTCCTTTGTTTAAGCTTCGCACACTGGTTTGAGATCCAACTTTCTCACTCTCCAACTGAATTTGAAATTCAACCATGCTATGGTCACTCATTCCTTTTCTAGGAGATCATTTAGTAACCCTGTCTCATTCAGTACACAGTACCAGATCTAAGATAACCTGCTCCCTGGTTGGTTCCGCAACGTACTGTTCAAGGAAACTAGCCCGGATACACTCTATGAACTCTTCCTCAAGGTTACCCTGGCCAATTTGCTTTGTCCAATCAATATGAAGATAAAAATCGCCCATGATTATTGCCGTTCCTTTTTTACAAGCCTCCATTATTTCCTGATTTATACTTTGTCCAACAGTGTAGCTACTGTTAGGGGGCCTATAGACTACGCCCACCAATGACTTTTTCCCCTTATTGTTCCTTATCTCCACCCAAACTGATTCAACATCTTGATCCTCTGAGCCAATATCGTTTCTCACTAACGCACTGATCCCATCCTTTATTAACAGAGCTACCCCACCTCCTTTTCCTTTCTGTCTGTCGTTCTGAATTGTCAAATATCCCTGAATATTTAGTTCCCAGCCTTGGTCACTTTGTAACCACGTCTCTGTATCAGGGCGGTCCAACCATCCCATCGGCGAAGAGGTGCGTAATGGACTCCGAAGGTAAGTGCGATTGTTTTCTCTTTAATTTTGTTTGCGATTTGTGTTGCGATGATGTGGGCAATGTTTTGGGAATATTTTTTTTCTTTCCCCCCCCCGCCCCAGGTGTCTCTCGGAGCAATCCCGGCCCGGCTCTTTAGCTTGGGAGTTTTCCATCCTAACGCCACTAGAGAGGTGTACAATGCCTCCCTTAGCGCTGTGCCCCCTGACTCAGGGCCCAGCTGACCAAACTTACCTACTGAGACGCAAACTATTCCCGGCCGCTAACTTTCCCGCCCGGCCGCCATTACCGTCCCAAAAATATAAGAGCCTAAAATCCAGTCAAAAATATTTCGATGAGATCACCTCTCGTTCTTCTAAACGCTAGGGAATATTGGCCTAGTCTACTCAATCTCTCCTCATAGAACAATCCCCTCATCCCAGGAACCAGTCTAGTGAACCTTCGTTGCACTCCCTCTCAGGCAAGTATGTTTTTCCTTAGGTAAGGAGATCAGAACTGTACACAATGCACCAGGTGTGGTCTCACCAATGCCTTCAGGCTAGATCCAAGACCGTCCCATCCCCTGTCATCGAACTACAACACACGGACGATGCTTGCATCTGCACACCTTCAGAGGCTGAACTCCAAGCCATCGTCAACACCTTCACCGAGGCGTACGAAAGCATGGGCCTTACACTAAACATCCATAAGACAAAGGTCCTCCACTAACTTGGCCCTGCCATACAGCACTGCCCCCCAGTCATCAAAATCCACGGCGCAGCCTTGGACAACGTGCACCACATTCCATACCTCGGGAGCCTATTATCAGCAAGGGCAGACATCGATGACGAGGTCCAACACCGCCTTCAATGTGCCAGCACAGCCTTCGGCCACCTGAGGAAGAGAGTGTTTGAAGACCAGGACCTCAAACCCGGCACCAAGCTCATGGTCAATAGGGCAGTAGTGATACCCCCCCTCCTATGGCTCAGAGACGTGGACCATATACAGCAGATATCTCAAAGCACTGGAGAAGTACCACCAGCGCTGCTTCCGCAAGATCCTCCAAATCCATTGGGAGGATAGATGCACCAACGTCAGTGTTCTCGCTCAGGCCAACATCGAAGCACTGACCATGCTCAACCAGCTCCGTTGGGCGGGCCACATCGTCCACATGTCCGACACAAGATTCCCTAAACAAGCGCTCTACTCGGAACTCCTACACGGCAAGCGAGCCCCAGGTGGGCAGAGGAAACGTTTCAAGGACATTCTCAAAGCCTCCTTGATAAAGTGCAACATCCCCACCGACACCTGGGAGTCCCTGGCCCAAGACCGGCCAAAATAGAGAAAGAGCATCTGGGAGGGCACTGAGCACCTCGAGTTTCATCACCGAGAGCATGCAGAAAACAAGCGCAGGCAGTGGAAGGAGCGTGCGGAAAACTAGACTCCCTACCCACCCTTTCCTTCAACCATTGTCTGCCCCACCTGTGACAGAGACTGTAATTCCCGTATTGGACCTGAGAACTCACCTTTAAAGTGGAAGCAAGTCTTCCTCGATTTCGAGGGACAGCCTATGATGATGATGTATAATTGTCGTAAGACTTATACTTCCCCACATTGTATTCCATTTGCCATGTTCTTGCCCACTCAGTCAACCTGTCTAGATCTCTCTGCAGCCTCTTTGCATCCTCCTCACAGCTTACTTTCCCAGCTAACTCTGTATCGTCAGCAAACTTGGATACGTTGCACTCAGTCCCTTCATCTAAGTCATTGATATAGATTGTGAATAGCTGGGCCCCAGCACCGATCCTTGCGGTACCCCACTAGTTACAGCCTGCCAACCCGAAAATGACCCGTTTATTCCTATTCTCTGTTTTCTGTCCATTAATCAATCCTAAATCCTTGCTAGTATATTACCCCCCAATCCCAGGAGCCCTAATTTTGTGTAATTGTTGTTGTTGTTGTCCTGTGTTGACAGAATTAACGGAGAGGAAACATAATATTAAAATGGTTTTTAAACAAACTGAGAAACTGGCAAAAGTGACAAAGCAGAACAGGAATAGCAGCGGCTTCCGTTTATTGGTTAGCCCTCAGTGATATATCTCTTCGATCTCACAGCACACATACCAAACTTGTTCTCCAACATCAGTCTGCATTTCACTTTCAAAAGTGCTTCAATTCTGGAAACTGTTCTTTTCAGAAACAGCCACAGTCTGGAAAGCAGCTGCAACACAACATCAGTCTCGCTGCTTTCAAACTGCAAAATCCCGCCCAGCTACAGCACCACTTCACAATACCACCAATAATGCCCAGCTAGAAGAAATAAGTGGGTTGTCATAACAACTGCACTATTAGCAGCCAATAAATAGGTCACACAGAGGAACTCTGCATCATTCACTCCCAATCACCACCTGGGTGTCAACATCTCCCTCCTACAGAAGGAAGAAAAGTGCGGGAGGTCCAACAGGTTCTGCTTACAGATTCCTCAAAATCATTAAGCATGTGGTTGTAAAGGGCACCAGAATATTTTTCTAACTGGTCTAACCAGTGAGTGCAGATTCTAACACCTCCTGTGTCTCACTCCCGTGTGCTGCAGACGTGTGTGCGTGTGCGAGAGAGTGTGTGCGTGTGTGAGAGAGTGCGTGCGTGTGTCAGAGAGTGTGTGCATGTGTGAGAGTGTGTGCATGTGTGAGAGAGTGTGTGCATGTGTGAGAGTGTGTGTGTGTGTCAGAGAGTGCGTGCGTGTGTCAGAGAGTGTGTGTGTGTGGGGGGTGAGGGGTAGAACACATCGAATGTCAATGGTGTGGCTAACCCAGTGAAGAAGGACATATACACCATCCACTGGGTGTGCAGAACAGAGGGTGATCCAAAAATTCTTAAAAACATGTCTGTGAATACCTGCCACTGATAAACATCAGCATACACAGAGCCGTGCATAATTTGGTGCTAACAAAGAAACACACACACACTCACTCACACACTCACACATCATCATAATCAGTCCCTCGGACTCTTAAAATGAGTCCTTAGGTGGCTGAACAGTCCAATACGAGAACCACAGTCCCTGTCACAGGTGGGACAGATAGTTGTTGAGGGAAGGGGAGGGTGGGACTGGTTTGCCGCACGCTCTTTGCGCTGCCTGCGCTTGATTTCTGCATGCTCTCAGTGATGAGACCGAGGTGCTCAGCGCCCTCCCAGATGCACTTCCTCCACTTAGGGCGGTCTTTGGCCAGGGACTCCCAGGTGTCGGTGGGGATGTTGCACTTTATCAGGGAGGCTTTGAGGGTGTCCTTGCAACGTTTCCTCTGCCCACCTTTGGCTCGTTTGCCATGAAGGAGTTCCGAGTAGAGCGCTTGCTTTGGGAGTCTCGTGCCTGGCATGTGAACAATGTTGCCTGCCCAGCGGAGCTGATCAAGTGTGGTCAGTGCTTCAATGCTGGGGATGTTGGCCTGGACGAGGACGCTAATGTTGGTGCGTCTGTCCTCCCAGGGGATTTGCAGGATCTTGCGGAGACATTGTTGGTGGTATTTCTCCAGCGACTTGAGGTGTCTATTGTACGTGGTCCATGTCTTTGAGCCATACAGGAGGGCGGGTATTACTACGGGCCTGTAGACCAGGAGCTTGATGACAGTTTTGAGGGTCTGGTCTTCAAACACTCTTTTCCTCAGGCGGCCGAAGGCTGCACTGGAGGCGGTGTTGAATTTCGTTGTCAATGTCTGCTCACTCACACACTCTCTCACATACACAGACACACACATACACAGACACACTCACTCACACACAGACACACACTCTCACATACACAGAAACACATATACACAGACACACTCACACACAGACACACATATACACACACACACACACACACACACACAGGCACGCACAAAGACAAGTGTGGACACACATAAATAAGGAAGACAGAACTTGCATTTATATAGCGCCTTTCACACTCTTGGGATGTCCCAAAGCACTTGACAGCCAATGAAGCACTTGTTTGAAATGTCGTCATGGTTGTAATGTAGGAAAGGCAGCAGCCAATTTGCGCACAGTGAGCTCCCACATTCAGCAATGTGATAGTGACCAGATCATCTGTTTTAGTGATGTGGGTTGAGGGATAAATATTGGCCCCAGGACGCCGGGGAGAACTACCTGCCGCTGAGGCCCAACAAGACACCCCTCCCCGGCCACTGACCGAGGGATGTTACAGCAGAGTTACCTTAATGTGGCCATGCCAAGCGAGCATTGAAATCATATCTTTAAAAACAGAAAATGGTCCCAGCGTTCGTCACTGAAGCGCATGTTGGGAAGATGAACGGGAAGCTAAAGAAGGAGATTTTGGGAATGGTTCAAGAGATGGGTTTAACGAGGGAAGGGGGAGAGGGTTTAAGGAAGGGAATCCTGAGAGCGGGCTGAGGCAGCTGATGGCTATCTCCGAAGGGCTACTAACCCTGGTGGGCTTTTGAACTCGTGACCTCTGCATTGCTAGTTCACTACCATTGTCATTATGGACCGTACACCAAATCTGGGCCATTTCCTGCTCTGTAAAGACACTGACAGTGATGTTGTAGAAAGGGTTGGTTTGTCTTGTGTGTTATTCAAAGCCCACAGATATCCTGTGAGGAGCAGAGTGGAGCTTTACAAGCCTCTTCCTCCATTACAAGCAGGCCCTGTACTATGTGATTTCACCTTTGCCCCGATCCTTCCCCTGCTGCCTTTTCCAGCATACGCTTCAATTTCTTCAAATAATTCCACACCTATTTCGTCCTTGCACTCAAGCCAAAGTGAACGATGAACGCGCTGCCGGAAAGGCCGGTGGGGGCAGGTTCAGTAATAACTTTCAAATGGGAATGCGATAAATACTTGAAGGCGAAGGATTTGCAGGGCTGTGGGGAAAGAGCAGGGGGAGTGGGACTGACTGGATCGCTCTTTCACAGAACCGGCACAGGCTCGATGGGCCAAACAGCCTCCTCCTGTGCCGTATCATTCTGTGATTCGAAGAACAGGTGGCTGGAATTCCCCAACACTGTGGCCAGATTCCATTACGCTCGCAGCTTGCTCCGTGCCACAGGTGAGCATTGCTGCCCATGTCGGGGACTGTCGGCCTCAGTTCCGGGTTCCAACACCGACCTAGGCTCCGGACCCATGCCCCAGACCCAGACCCAGACCTCAGGCCCCGGACCCCAGGCTCCAGGCCCCAGGGTCCAGTCCCCTGGCCCCCAGACTCCAGACCCATGCCTTAGATTCAGGCCCCAGACCCAGACCTCAGGCCCCAGGCTCCAGGCCCCAGGATCCAGGTCCCAGTCCCCTGGCCCCGGGCCCCCAGACTCCAGAGCCAGACACAGACCCCTGGCCCCAGACCCAATTGGCCAGTTCGACGTTGAAGAATCAGGAGCAGAGACAAACAATCAATGAGGACAAGGGACTGGGCGTCGCAGTGAATGGCAGAGTTTAGAATTAAAATTACTCTGATTATCGCTCTGGCGGAAGAATCTCCTTGTCCCAGGAAATTGCCCATTTTGCAGTTTCTGGGATGTTAATGTGCTGTGTAAATACAAGTCTCTCCGTGACTTAACATTTCATCGTTATGCGAAATTGGTGCAGCAACTAGTGGGCAGGCAGAGAGCAGAGAGAAAGAAAACAAGCTGATAAGTTTGTGATAAGGAAATGTTACTCGACACAAATGTCTTTCCTGCATCAAGGAGTCCTTGTTTATCACAGTAGTGAAACCAGAGCCTTTAGGTGAGAAAAATAACTGGGGCTCATCCACTGATAGCTGTACTGTATGGAGAAAGAGTCAGATTGAACACTGTGAGCTCAAAGTAATGTGTGACCGTAGTCTTTTATTGCAGGTCTCCAGAGTGCCTCTCCAACCTGTGAAGCACTCTTAAATACCTGTGCTCCCAAGGGATGATGAGATCCCTTGGGACTCCAGGGAATGAGCCCTCTGGTGGCTGTACAGAGTATATACAAGTCCAGATACATAACAACATTCCCCCCTAAAGTCAATAGTGTAACTATTTACAATGTGAGTCGATCTGGGGCGCTCCTTGCCCTGGTTGATCATCTCGGTGTGAAAGCTGGTGTTGTTGAATCATTTGTTGGGCCCTCACCGGGCTGCTGTGCAGCTGGCCTTGCTGGGCTGCCTGGTGTGTTGGGCCCTGCAGGGTTGCTGTGGATGATGGGTTCTGCTTCGTGGTCAACCGTGGTGCCGGTTGCCACTGGTGTGTATGTTGGGTGATCAAAAAAGATAGGGTCCAAGGTGGGTTGCTCAGGGTAGTCCGTGAATCTGAGTTTGATTTGGTCCAAGTGTTTCCGGTGAATGAGTCCATTTCAAAGTTTGACCCGAAACAACCTGCTCCCCTCTTTGGCCACGACAGTGTCGGGAAGCCACTTGGGACCTTGCCCATAAATTAATACAAATAGAGGATCCTTGACTTCAATCTCGTGTGACACATCTGCGCTATCATGATATGTACTTTGTTGAAGCCGCCTGCTCTCTATCTGTTCATGTAGATCAGGGTGAACTAACGAGAGCCTTGTCTTAAGTGCTCTTTTCATGAGCAGTTCAGCAGGTGGGATCCCAGTGAGTGAGTGGGGTCTCGTGCGGTAGCTAAGCAGGACTCGGGATAGGCGAGTCTGCAGTGAGCCTTCAGTTACCCTCTTCAAACCTTGCTTGATAGTTTGCACTGCTCTCTCTGCCTGACCGTTGGACGCTAGTTTAAACGGGGCAGATGTGACATGTTTGATCCCGTTACGGGTCATAAAGTCTTTGAACTCAACACTGGTAAACCATGGCCCTTTGTCACTCACCAGGACATCAGGTAAGCCATGCGTGGCAAACATGGCCCACAGGCTTTCAGTAGTGGCAGAGGACGTGCTGGCCGACATTATCTCACGTTCAATCCACTTGGGAGTACGCGTCTACAACCACAAGGAACATTTTACCCAAGAATGGGCCTGCATAGCTGAGGTGCACCCTAGACCACGGTTTGGAGGGCAAAGACCATAAACTTAGCGGCGCCTTCTTGGGTACATTGTTTAACTGCGAGCATGTATTACATCTGTGAACGCAGGACTCTAAGTCCGCATCGATGCCGGGCCACCACACATGGGATCTGGCTATCGCTTTCATCATTACGATGCCTGGGTGGGTACTGTGGAGGTCATTGATGAAGGTGTCTCTACCCTTCTTGGGGACCACTACTCGATTGTTCCACAGAACGCAGTCTGCCTGTATAGACATTTCACCTTTGCGCATTTGGAACGGCTTTATCTCTTCCTGCATTTCCTCTGGGACACTGGACCAGCTCCCGTGAAGCACACAGCTTTTGACTAGAGATAATAAGGGGTCCTGGCTTGTCCAGGTTTTGATCTGCCGGGCAGTGACGGGTGATTGCTCACTCTCAAATACTTCCATAACCATGGCTAGATCTGCGGGCTGTGCCATTTCCACCCCCATGGTGGGCAATGGCAGTCTACTGAGAGCATCGGTGCAGTTTTCTGTGCCTGGCCTGTGGCGGATGGCGTAGTTGTATGCGGACAACGTGAGCGTCCATCTCTGGATGCGGGCCGATGCGTTGGTATTTATCCCTTTGCTCTCAGAAAACAGAGATATAAGTGGCTAATGGTCAGTTTCCAATTCGAATTTTAGTCCAAACAGGTATTGATGCATTTTCTTTACTCCACAGACACACGCTAACGCTTCTTTCTCAATCATGCTGTAGGCTCTCACAGCCTTAGACAGACTCCTGGATGCATAAGCAACCGGTTGCAGTTTCCCGAAATCATTAGCTTGTTGCAATACACACCCAACGCCATATGACGACGCAGCACATGCTAGTACCAAACGCTTACATGGATCATACAACACAAGTAATTTGTTTGAGCATAACAATTTTCTCGCTTTTACAAAGGCATTTTCTTGGCTTTTGACCCAAACTCATTTGCTCCCTTTTCGTAGTAAGACATGCAGTGGTTCTAGCAGGGTGCTGAGACCCGGTAAGAAGTTACCAAAGCAGTTCAAGAGTCCCAGGAACGACCGCAGCTCCGTCACGTTCTGTGGCCTCGATGCGTTCTCGATGGCCTCTGTCTTCTATCCGCTGCAATCCTCCTTCCCAAGAACTCCACTTCAGGTGCCAGGAAAACGCACTTCGAGCGTTTTAACCTGAGCCGACTAAGATCCTCCTCCAGGTTCTGCAGATGCTCGACTGTGTTCCGACCTGTGACCCAGATGTTGTCCTGGAAGACCACGGTGTGCGGGTCTGACTTCAGTAAACTTTCCATGTTTCTCTGGAATATCGCCGCCGCTGATCGGATTCCAAACGGGCATCTGTTATAAACAAAAAGACCATTGTGTGCGTTGATGCAGATGAGGGCCTTCAATGATTCCTCCAGTTCCTGCGTCATGTAGGCTGAAGTCAGATCCAGCTCCATGAACGTCTTTCCTCCCGCCACCGTTGCAAAGAGGTCATCGGCTTTTGGTAGTGGGTATTGGTCCTGCAGGGAGAAACAATTGATAGTTACTTTGTAATCGCCACAGATTCTGACGGTGCCGTCTCTCTTGAGGACTGGGACAATAGGACTGGCCCACTCATTGAACTCGATCGGTGAGATGATGTCCTCTCTTTGTAGCCGGTCTAGCTCGATTTCTACCCTCTCTCTCATCATGTACGGTACTGCTCTCGCCTTGTGATGGATGGGTCGCGCCCCCGGAATTCGGTGGATCTGCACTTTTGCTCCTTGGAATTTCCCGATGCCTGCTTCGAACAGTGAAGGAAATTTGTTTAAGGCCTGTGCACACGAAGTGTCGCCAGCGGGCGATAGCGCTCAAATGTCAATCCAGTTCCAGCGTATCTTTCCCAGACTGCTCCTGTTGAGCAGCGTGGGACCATCGCCCGGTACCACCCAGAGTGGTAGCTTGTGCACCGCTCCATCGTAGGAGACTTTTACGGTAGCACTGTTGATTACAGGAATCAGTTCTTTTGTGTAAGTTCTTAGTTTCGTGCGAATTGGAGTTAAGACTGGCCTTGAGGCCCTGTTGCACCACAACCTTTCGAAAGTTTTTTTGCCCATGATGTTTAGTTCAACATTCAGCATTATCGGGGGACATTTCGTGGCGAATGTGTGCACCCCATGTACCTTTGCCTCCTCTATCAGAGGTTCTGTTTCGTCGTGATCCTCCGTGGATCTGTCCTCCTCTTCAACGTGGTGGTTTTCAGGTTTAGCAGGCCTAGCAACTCACCTGCACACTTGTTGGAGGTGTCCCATTATTCCACAGCCCTTGCAAATGTATCCTTTGAAACGGCATGAATGGAAATGATGATCACCCCCGCAGCGCCAACAAGGTGTTAATGGCCTTGCATTCATCACCCTTGATGGTGGACTCTGGGATATCTGCGGACGTGTCACTGCAGGTATGTGTGACCTGCCCTGTCCATTACGATTCGAAAACAACATCACTTTGTTCACAGTACTTGTAGCAGCACTTGTGTGCTGAGAGATTTGCTTAGTATTATCACTGGTGGCAATGAACGCCTGGGCTATCGCTATGGCCTTACTCAAGGTTGGGTTCTCTACAATCAAAAGTTTGCGAAATATGGTTTTGTGGCCAATGCCAAGTACAAAAAAGTCTCTGAGCATGTGCTCCAAATGTCTCTCAAATTCGCAATGTCCTGCAAGGCGTCTTAGCTCAGCGACATAACTCGCCACTTCCTGGCCTTCAGATCTTTTGTAGGTGTAGAACCCGTACCTCGCCATCAGAACGCTTTCCTTAGGGTTCAAACGCTCTCGGACCAATGTGCACAAATCGTCGTACGATTTCTCCGTGGGTTTGGCTGGAGTGAGCAGATTCTTCATGAGGCAATATGTTGGTGCCCCACAGACGGTGAGGAGGATCGCTCTACGTTTGGCAGCGCTCTCTTCCCCATCTAGCTCGTTGGCCACAAGGTATTGGTCGACTCGCTCCACAAAAGTTTCCCAATCATCTCCCTCCGAGAATTTCTCCAGGATGCCCACTGTTCTCTGCATCTTTGGGTTCGCTATCTGTGTCTCGTCGCCAGTTGTTGTGTATGGAGAAAGAGTCAGACTGAACACAGTGAGCTCAAAGTAAAGAGAGTATGAGATCCCTTGGGACTCCGGGGAATGAGCCCTCTGGTGGCTGTACAGAGTATATACAAGTCCAGATACATAACAACAACTTGTATTTATATAGCACCTTTAACGTAGTAAAACGTCTCAAGGCACTTCACAGGAGTGTGACACCGAGGCACATAAAGAGATATTAGGACAGGCCTAGTCAAAGAGGTAGGTTTTAAGGTGTGTCTTAAAGGAGGAGAGAGGTACAGAGGCGGAGGGGTTTAAGGAGAGAATTTCAAAGCTTGGGGCCCAGGCAGCTGAAGGCACGACTACCATTGGTGGAGAGATGGAAATTGGGGAAATGCAAGAGGCCAGAATGGATGAACACTGAGCTCTCGGAGGGTTGTAGGGCTGGAGGAGGTTACAGAGATCTCGGAGGGGTGTAGGGCTGGAGGAGGTTACAGAGATCTCGGAGGGGTGTAGGGCTGGAGGAGGTTACAGAGATCTCGGAGGGGTGTAGGGCTGGAGGAGGTTAGAGAGATCTCGGAGGGGTGTAGGGCTGGAGGAGGTTACAGAGATCTCGGAGGGGTGTAGGGCTGGAGGAGGTTGCAGAGATCTCGGAGGGGTGTAGGGCTGGAGGAGGTTACAGAGATCTCGGAGGGGTGTAGGGCTGGAGGAGGTTGCAGAGATCTCGGAGGGGTGTAGGGCTGGAGGAGGTTGCAGAGATCTCGGAGGGGTGTAGGGCTGGAGGAGGTTGCAGAGATCTCGGAGGGGTGTAGGGCTGGAGGAGGTTACAGAGATTGAGGAGGGTTGTAAGGCTGGAGGAGGTTACAGAGATCTCGGAGGGGTGTAGGGCTGGAGGAGGTTACAGAGATCTCGGAGGGGTGTAGGGCTGGAGGAGGTTGCAGAGATCTCGGAGGGGTGTAGGGCTGGAGGAGGTTGCAGAGATCTCGGAGGGGTGTAGGGCTGGAGGTGGTTGCAGAGATCTCGGAGGGGTGTAGGGCTGGAGGAGGTTACAGAGATCGTGGAGGGTTGTAAGGCTGGAGGAGGTTACAGAGATTGAGGAGGGTTGTAGGGCTGGAGGAGGTTACAGAGATTGAGGAGGGTTGTAGGGCTGGAGGAGGTTACAGAGAGAGGCAAAAGACATAGATGCCTCCAGTGTTTAAAATAAAAACATGATTCCCCTTTCTTTTTTGTCAGTTCTCGTGCTCTGGGCCCTGAGTAGATAACCGGCCCAGTTAAGTTAAACCCTCCCTCACAGCACTGTGGGAGCACCTTCACCACACGGACTGCAGCAGTTCAGGAAGGCGGCTCACCACCACCTTCTCAAGGGGCAACTAGATTTGGGCAATGCATGCCAGCCTTGCCAGCGATGCCCGCATCCCGAGAATTTTGTTTTTTAAACAAGTCACTGAAGGTTATGGATTTTTCACGAGATTCCCACAAACCCTTGAGAGGCATCAGCATGTGATCACTGAGCTGGAGCCCTGGTTTGTGGTTTTCATGAAAAAAAATGGGCTGAATTACGGAACGCAGTCTGAAAATTCTGGTAAAATTCCCAAAAAACTAAATATAAAAGCAGTCTGTTTGATGTTTATAATCCCTTTCCCTTGTAAGGAGGAATCTCTGAGCTTTCATTATGACTAACCTTTAACACACAACATGCTTCCTAATTTGAAGCAAAACCCTGTGTACCCTGGGCAGGGCAGGGCGGGGTACATCAGTGTACCCTGGGCAGGGCGGGGCGGGGTACACCTGTGTACCCTGGGCAGGGCAGGGTGGGGTACACCTGTGTACCCTGGGCAGGGCAGAGTGGGGTACACCTGAGTAACCTGGGCTGGGCAGGGCGGGTACACCTGTGTACCCTGGGCAGGGCAGGACGGGGTACACCTGTGTAACCTGGGCAGGGCAGGGCAGAGTACACCTGTGTACCCGAAGCAGGGCGGGGTGAGGTACACCTGAGTAACCTGGGCTGGGCAGGGCGGGTACACCTGTGTACCCTGGGCAGGGCGGGGCGGGGTACACCTGTGTAACCTGGGCAGGGCAGGACAGGGTACACCTGTGTACCCTGGGCAGGGCAGGGCGGGGTACACCTGTGTACCCTGGGCAGGGTGGGGTGGGGTGGGGTGGCCCTCTCACACTCACTGTGATGAAGGGATCACCCTCTTTGGTAGAGTCTGAAGCGAGATTATCATTGCTGAGAACACAAGCAGCTCATTATCAAAGCAGCGGTGAGCAAACGCTTGAACAATGACTGGTTGGATGTGAGCTCCTGACAGCCATCCTGAAGACCAGGCAGCTCCATCGCAGGTGTCACTGAGCTCCCGAGACCCAGCCAAACCCAATCCCCTCCTCAGCAACATGCTCGACTCAGGGAGAAGGCTTTGAGGGAGCTCTTGTATTTTTTGCTGGAGGAAAAATAGAGGCCACGGCATTGGAGCGTCAATAAAAATAAGTATCATTTTGGGTCAGAGAGTAGCATTCTCTCCTCTGAGTCAGCAGGTCATAGGTTCAAGACCCACTCCAGGCCGACACTCCTGGAAACAGTACTGAGGGAGAGCTGCATTGTTGGAGGGGCAGTACTGAGGGAGAGCTGCACTGTCGGAGGGGCAGTACTGAGGGAACGCTGCACTGTCGGAGGGGCAGGACTGAGGGAGCGCCGCACTGTCGGAGGGGCAGTACTGAAGGAGCGCTGCACTGTCGGAGGGGCAGTACTGAGGGAGCGCCGCACTGTTGGAGGGGCAGTACTGAGGGAGAGCTGCATTGTCGGAGGGGCAGTACTGAGGGAGCGCTGCATTGTTGGAGGGGCAGTACTGAGGGAGAGCTGCATTGTCGGAGGGGCAGTACTGAGGGAGCGCTGCATTGTTGGAGAGGCAGTACTGAGGGAGAGCTGCATTGTCGGAGGGGCAGTACTGAGAGAGCGCTGCATTGTTGGAGGGGCAGTACTGAGGGAGAGCTGCATTGTCGGAGGGGCAGTACTGAGGGAGCGCTGCATTGTTGGAGGGGAAGTACTGAGGGAGAGCTGCATTGTCGGAGGGGCAGTACTGAGGGAGAGCTGCATTGTTGGAGGGGCAGTACTGAGGAAGCGCTGCGCTATCGGAGGGGTAGTACTGAGGGAGCGCCGCACTGTCGGAGGGGCAGTACTGAAGGAGCGCTGCACTGTCGGAGGGGCAGTACTGAGGGAGCGCTGCACTGTCGGAGGGACAGTACTGAGGGAGTGCAGCACTGTCGGAGGGGCAGTACTGAGGGAGCGCCGCACTGTCGGAGGGGCAGTACTGAGGGAGTGCGCACTTTTGGAGGGGCAGTACTGAGGGAGCGCTGCACTGTCGGAGGGGCAGTACTGAGGGAGTGCGCACTTTTGGAGGGGCAGTACTGAGGGAGCGCTGCACTGTCATGGATCCAGCCTTTTGGATGCAACATTAAACCAAGTTCTTCCCGGTGTCCTGACCAATATTTATCGCTCAAGAAAAGAGACGATCTAGTCACTTGATCACATTGCTGTTTGTGGGATCTTACTGTACACACATTAGCTGCTACGTTTTCTACATCATAACAGTAACTACACTTAAAAAATGACTTCATTGGCTGTAAAGCACTTTGGGAAGTACTGAGATGGTGCTCACTGCGTGTATTTATCCTAAAGAATGCACCTGCCCCTGGTCGGCAAGGTTAAGCAGGTTACAGGCAGGTTGCAGGCAGGTTACGGGCTGGTTACGGGCTGGTTACGGGCAGGTTACGGGCAGGTTACGGGCAGGTTACGAGCTGGTTACGGGCAGGTTACGGGCAGGTTACGGGCTGGTTACAGGCTGGTTACGGGCTGTTTACGGGCAGGTTACGGGCAGGTTACGGGCAGGTTACGGGCAGGTTACGGCTGGTTGCGGGCAGGTTACGGGCTGGTTACGGGCAGGTTACGGGCTGGTTGCGGGCTGGTTACGGGCTGGTTACGGGCAGGTTACGGGCAGGTTGCGGGCAGGTTGCGGGCAGGTTGCGGGCTGGTTACGGGCTGGTTACGGGCTGGTTGCGGGCAGGTTGCGGGCAGGTTACGGGCAGGTTACGGGCTGGTTACGGGCAGGTTACGGGCAGGTTACGGGCAGGTTGCGGGCTGGTTGCGGGCTGGTTACGGGCTGGTTACGGGCAGGTTACGGGCTGGTTGCGGGCTGGTTACGGGCTGGTTACGGGCAGGTTACGGGCAGGTTACGGGCAGGTTACGGGCAGGTTGCGGGCAGGTTGCGGGCAGGTTGCGGGCAGGTTGCGGGCTGGTTGCGGGCAGGGTTCGGGATCAGTGAATCGGGGCGTACGGTTGGGAGAGACTGACTGCCATCAGTGAGTTGCCCATCAAGCTTTATTTGCGGAGCTAACGATTGGTGTTCGGGAAGCCGGGCAGGTCTGAGCTGGCTGTGGTAAAACAGGCAGCCTGTGGCGGGGAAGCCCCTTCATCGCGGAGTTTGCTCAAAAAGGTTCAATTCTGCAGAACCTGCTCAACAGGAACGCAGGTCTTCGGTGGCGGGTAAGCGGGCCAATCCTGAAACTATTGATCGAGGCTTCGCTCCGGGAATCCCACAAACGAGCTTTTAGCATCTCAGTTTACGGCTGATTTTAACTTCTGGCGCCCAGTGAGAACAGGGGAGGGGAGTGCAGGGGAGGGGAGAGCGGGGGAGGGGAGAGCGGGGGAGGGGCGAGCGGGGGAGGGGCGAGCGGGGGAGGGGCGAGCGGGGGAGGGGCGAGCGGGGGAGGGGAGTGCGGGGGAGGGGAGTGCAGGGGAGGGGAGAGCGGGGGAGGGGCGAGCGGGGGAGGGGAGAGCGGCGGAGGGGAGAGCGGCGGAGGGGAGAGCGGGGATGGGGAGAGCGGGGATAGAGAGAGCGGGGATGGGGAGTGCGGGGGAGGGGCGAGCGGGGATGGGGAGAGCGGGGATGGGGAGAGCGGGGATGGGGAGAGCGGGGATGGGGAGAGCGGGGATGGGGAGAGCGGGGATGGGGAGAGCGGGGATGGGGAGAGCGGGGGAGGGGAGAGCGGGGATGGGGAGAGCGGGGATGGGGAGAGCGGGGATGGGGAGAGCGGGGATGGGGAGAGCGGGGATGGGGAAAGCGGGGATAGAGAGAGCGGGGATGGGGAGAGCGGGGATGGGGAGAGCGGGGATGGGGAGAGCGGGGATGGGGAGAGCGGGGAGGGGAGAGCGGGGAAGGGGAGAGCGGGGATGGGGAGAGCGGGGATGGGGAGAGCGGGGAGGGGAGAGCGGGGATGGGGAGAGCGGGGATGGGGAGAGCGGGGAGGGGAGAGCGGGGATGGGGAGAGCGGGGATGGGGAGAGCGGGGAGGGGAGAGCGGGGATGGGGAGAGCGGGGATGGGGAGAGCGGGGATGGGGAGAGCGGGGATAGAGAGAGCGGGGATGGGGAGAGCGGGGATGGGGAGAGCGGGGAAGGGGAGAGCGGGGATGGGGAGAGCGGGGATGGGGAGAGCGGGGATGGGGAGAGCGGGGATGGGGAGAGCGGGGATGGGGAGAGCGGGGAAGGGGAGAGCGGGGATGGGGAGAGCGGGGATGGGGAGAGCGGGGATGGGGAGAGCGGGGATGGGGAGAGCGGGGATGGGGAGAGCGGGGATGGGGAGAGCGGGGATGGGGAGAGCGGGGATGGGGAGAGCGGGGATGGGGAGAGCGGGGAAGGGGAGAGCGGGGCTGGGGAGAGCGGGGAAGGGGAGAGCGGGGATGGGGAGAGCGGGGATGGGGAGAGCGGGGATGGGGAGAGCGGGGATGGGGAGAGCGGGGCTGGGGAGAGCGGGGAAGGGGAGAGCGGGGAAGGGGAGAGCGGGGATGGGGAGAGCGGGGAAGGGGAGAGCGGGGATGGGGAGAGCGGGGATGGGGAGAGCGGGGAAGGGGAGAGCGGGGAAGGGGAGAGCGGGGAAGGGGAGAGCGGGGAAGGGGAGAGCGGGGATGGGGAGAGCGGGGATGGGGAGAGCGGGGATGGGGAGAGCGGGGATGGGGAGAGCGGGGATGGGGAGAGCGGGGATGGGGAGAGCGGGGAAGGGGAGAGCGGGGATGGGGAGAGCGGGGATGGGGAGAGCGGGGATGGGGAGAGCGGGGATGGGGAGAGCGGGGATGGGGAGAGCGGGGATGGGGAGAGCGGGGATGGGGAGAGCGGGGATGGGGAGAGCGGGGAAGGGGAGAGCGGGGAAGGGGAGAGCGGGGATAGAGAGAGCGGGGATGGGGAGAGCGGGGATGGGGAGAGCGGGGATGGGGAGAGCGGGGATGGGGAGAGCGGGGATGGGGAGAGCGGGGATGGGGAGAGCGGGGAAGGGGAGAGCGGGGATGGGGAGAGCGGGGATGGGGAGAGCGGGGATGGGGAGAGCGGGGATGGGGAGAGCGGGGGAGGGGAGAGCGGGGAAGGGGAGAGCGGGGATGGGGAGAGCGGGGATGGGGAGAGCGGGGATGGGGAGAGCGGGGATGGGGAGAGCGGGGATGGGGAGAGCGGGGATGGGGAGAGCGGGGATGGGGAGAGCGGGGAAGGGGAGAGCGGGGAAGGGGAGAGCGGGGAAGGGGAGAGCGGGGCTGGGGAGAGCGGGGATGGTGAGAGCGGGGATGGGGAGAGCGGGGATGGGGAGAGCGGGGATGGGGAGAGCGGGGAAGGGGAGAGCGGGGATGGGGAGAGCGGGGATGGGGAGAGCGGGGATGGGGAGAGCGGGGATGGGGAGAGCGGGGGAGGGGAGAGCGGGGAAGGGGAGAGCGGGGATGGGGAGAGCGGGGATGGGGAGAGCGGGGATGGGGAGAGCGGGGATGGGGAGAGCGGGGATGGGGAGAGCGGGGATGGGGAGAGCGGGGATGGGGAGAGCGGGGATGGGGAGAGCGGGGAAGGGGAGAGCGGGGAAGGGGAGAGCGGGGATAGAGAGAGCGGGGATGGGGAGAGCGGGGATGGGGAGAGCGGAGAAGGGGAGAGCGGGGAAGGGGAGAGCAGGGAAGGGGAGAGCGGGGATGGGGAGAGCGGGGATGGGGAGAGCGGGGATGGGGAGAGCGGGGAAGGGAAGAGCGGGGAAGGGGAGAGCAGGGAAGGGGAGAGCGGGGAAGGGGAGCGCGGGGAAGGGGAGAGCGGGGAAGGGGAGAGCGGGGAAGGGGAGAGCGGGGATGGGGAGAGCGGGGATAGAGAGAGCGGGGATGGGGAGAGCGGGAATGGGGAAAGCAGGGATGGGGAGGACGGGGAGTGGAGAGCGGGAGTAAATGGCGGCAGTGACCTGTGCACCACTCTCACACCCACTTGATTTAACAGCCAGGACTCAGGAGGTGTTGGTTTCCTCTTGCCCACACTCGCCCTACGCAACGATACTCTCTGGAGTTTAGAAGAATGAGAGTTGATCTTATTGAAACATATACGATTCTGAGGTGTTTCACAGGGTAGATGCAGGGCGGATGTTTTCTCTGACTTTGGAGTCTAGAACCAGGGGTAAGAGTCTCAGAATAAGGGGTCGGCCATTTAAATCTGAGATGAGGAGAAATTTCTTCACAGAGGGTGGTGAATCTGTGGAATTCTCTACCCCAGAGGACTGTGCAGGCTCAGTCACTGAATATTTTCAAGATAGAGATCGCTAGATTTTTGGGCACTAATGGAACCAAGGGATATAGGGATAGGGCGGGAAAGTGGAGTTGAGGTTGAAGATTGGCAGAGCAGGCTCAAGGGGCCGAATGGCCGACTCCTGCTCCCGATTCTTATGCCCCATTTTATCCTCCACCCACATTCTAACCCTACTCTCCTGCTCAATCCCCATACCCTTTAATATCCCACCCAGTCTAATCCCACTCTCCCCCTCACTCAATATCCCACCCAGTCTAATCCCACTCTCCCCTCTCACTCCCCGTACCCTTTAATATCCCATCCATTCTAATCCCACTCTCCCCCCTCACTCACCTACCCTTTAATATCCCACCCAGTCTAATCCCACTCTCCTGCTCAATCCCCGTACCCTTTAATATCCCACCCAGTCTAATCCCACTCTCCTGCTCAATCCCCGTACCCTTTAATATCCCACCCAGTCTAATCCCACTCTTCCCCCTCACTCACCTACCCTTTAATATCCCACCCAGTCTAATCCCACTCTCCTGCTCAATCCCCGTACCCTTTAATATCCCACCCAGTCTAATCCCACTCTCCTGCTCAATCCCCGTACCCTTTAATATCCCACCCAGTCTAATCCCACTCTCCCCACACCCTTTAGTATCCCATCCAGTCTAATCCCATTCTCCTGCTCAATCCCCGCACCCTTTAATATCCCACCCAGTCTAATCCCACTCTCCCCCTCACTCAATATCCCACCCAGTCTAATCCCACTCTCCCCTCTCACTCCCCGTACCCTTTAATATCCCATCCATTCTAATCCCACTCTCCCCCCTCACTCACCTACCCTTTAATATCCCACCCAGTCTAATCCCACTCTCCTGCTCAATCCCCGTACCCTTTAATATCCCACCCAGTCTAATCCCACTCTCCTGCTCAATCCCCGTACCCTTTAATATCCCACCCAGTCTAATCCCACTCTCCCCCCTCACTCACCTACCCTTTAATATCCCACCCAGTCTAATCCCACTCTCCTGCTCAATCCCCGTACCCTTTAATATCCCACCCAGTCTAATCCCACTCTCCCCCTCACTCAATATCCCACCCAGTCTAATCCCACTCTCCCCTCTCACTCCCCACACCCTTTAATATCCCACCCAGTCTAATCCCACTCTCCCCCTCACTCCCCTACCCTTTAATATCCCACCCAGTCTAATCCCACTCTCCCCCTCACTCCCCTACTCTTTAATATCCCACCCAGTCTAATCCCACTCTCCCCCTCACTCCCCTACCCTTTAATATCCCACCCAGTCTAATTCCATCTCCTGGTTGGTTCCCACACCATTTAATAATCATATTTTTTGTAGCTTTTATCAATTTGTGCTTTGAATGGATTTCTGGATTCTGCTTTAACCGCAGTGAGTGGCATTTAATTCTACTCCCCATGTGCGTAAAGAACGTTTTGGTAAATTACCCGAGTTCACACTTCCTCGCTGTGTCACTGACCAGCAGAACAATCGCTCACTATTTACCCCATCAATCTCTCATGGTGTTCAGGACCTTTGTCAGGTCACCACTTAACACTCTCAGTTCTAGGGAAAGAATGCTTTCACTTCTTGACTCTCTCTTTAGAACCTTAACCTCCCACCCCGGTAACGTGGCGTGGAATTTACACTGCAGCTTTTCCATTCCCGAACCGGGGACGTAAAACAGCACATAACACTCCAACCGCAACCTCATCGAGGGCCTGTACACGTTCAACATTGCCTTCATGTTATCTGTACTCCGAATGCTTTCTTACAGCCTTATTTACTTGTGTTTCCTCCTTTAACACCCTGTGTCGCTGCTCCCCCACTCGATTTAAATCTTTGAGTGATTGTTTGTACATCTGAGGTTTTTTATGAGACCACTTCAGAGTCAACCACGTGGCTGTGGGACTGGAGTCACATATAGGCCCAGACCGGGTAACGACAGCAGGTTTCCTTGGGTTTCTTTGTCAGTTGTGTTTTTTCAACAATCTGACAGCTTCATGCTGACTTCTCTGGGGTTAGCCCAGAAATGACCAGAATTATTGAATTCAATTTCTCAATTTGCCATGGTAGGATTTGAGCTCTGTCTCGAGTCCAGTCCCATTCCCACGACACTACCGTACCCATTCTAATGAGTCTCCTTCAGTCACACTTCCCACAATTTGAATCAGCAAATTTCAACTCTGCTCCCTGACTTTCTAAGTACAGGTCGTTTCTTCACATTGTAATGAAGCACAGTCCCAACACAGACTCTGTGGAATAGCAGAACCTTTCTGTCCGAGAGACTCCCTCCACCTCCTCTCATTCCTCTTAAATCCGTGTACCATTGTCCTTGTCAGATATCTCTGTTTCACAATCCACATAAACCACATCCACCACACTTCCGTCCTTGAACCTCTCTGCTGTTTCTTCAAAGAATTTTGATAAATGCTCCGACCACGACCCTGCATGCTGACTGACCCCGATTCACTGATGCTCCTCCAACAGTTTCCCAACTTCATCCCACATTCTGGAGTCCAATAGTTTACCATTGAATTACAACTAGATTATTTCAGCAAAAGGGTCGTGCTTAATGTTCCAGGACTAACAATTCAGAGATCGTACATTCAAATAGCACGGTGGCAGTTTGACAATTTGAATTCAGTTAAAAAAAATGGAAATGAAATAAAACGTCACGAGTGGCCATGAAGCTGTCTGATTGTCGTAAAAACCCAACTGGGTCACTGATGTCCCTCGGAGAAGGAAACCTGCCGCCCTTACCCGGTCTGGGCCTATATGTGACTCCAGTCCCACACCAATGCAGTTGACGCCTGGAGTGGCCCAGCAAGACACTCAGTTGTTTTAAAAGCGCAAACAGTGGTTCATGAAGAAGGCCCACTACCTTCTTGGGGCAACTCGGGATGGGCAGTGAATGCTGGCCTTGCCAGTGATGCCCACATCCCCACGGTGTCATCGTGGTTATGTTCCTGGACAGTAATCCAGGTCCTGGACTAATGATCCAGAGACATGAGTTCAAATCCCACCACGGCAGCTGGGGAATTTAAATTCAGTAAATTAAATCTGGAATAAAAAGCTAATGTCAGTAATGGTGACCATGAAACGATCGGATTGTCGTATAAACCCATTTGGTTCATTAATGTCCTTTACGGAAGGAAATCTGCCGTCCTTACCCGGTCTGGGCCGATATGTGACTCCAGACCCACAGCAATGTGGTTGACTCTTAACTACCCTCTGAAATGGCCCAGCGAGACACTCAGTTGTAACAAACTGCTCCAAAAATCAATAATAAGAATAAAACCGGATGAACCACACGGCATCGACCTCGGCACTGGCTTCGGACACAACAACGGCACACCCAGCCCAATCGACCCTGCAAAGTCCTCCTCACTCACATCTGGGGACTTGTGACAAAAATCGGCAGAGCTTGACCTCGTCCTCACCAATCTACCTGTTGCAGATGCATCTGTCCATGACAGCATTGGTAGCAGTGACCACCACACAGTCATTGTGGAGACTTCACACTGAGGAGACCCGCAATCGTGTTGTGTGACCCTATCACCGTGCTAAATGGATTAGATTCAGAACAGATCTAGCAGCTCAAAACTGGGCATCCATGAGGCGCTGTGGGCCATCAGCAGCAGCAGAATTGTATTCCACCACAATCTGTAACCTCATGGCCCGGTATATCCCTCACTCTACCATTACCATCAAGCCTGGGGACCAACCCTGGTTCAATGAGGAGTGTAGAAGAGCATGCCAGGAGCAGCACCAGGTGTACCTAAAAATGAGGTGCCAACCTGGGGAAGCTACAACACAGGACTACATGCATGATAAACAGCGGAAGCAGCATGCTTTCGACAGAGCTAAGCGATCCCACAATCAACGGATTAGATCAAGGCTCTGCAGTCGTGAATGGTGGTGAACCATTAAACAACTAACGGGAGGAGGAGGCTCCATGAATATCCCCATCCTCAATGATGGCGGAGTCCAGCACGTGAGTGCAAAAGACAAAGCTGAAGCGTTTACAACCATCTTCAGCCAGAAGTGCCGAGTGGATGATCCATATCGGCCTCCTCCTGAGGTCCTCACCATCACAGAAGCCAGTCTTCAGCCAATTCGATTCACTCCACGTGATATCAAGAGACGGCTGAGCGCACTGGATACAGCAAAAGCTATGGGCCCCGACAACACCCTGGTTGTTGTGCTGAAGACTTGTTCTCCAGAACTAGCCGCGCCTCTAGCCAAGCTGTTCCAGTACAGCTACAACACAAGGTGAAAACTGCCCAGGTATGTCCTGTCCACAAAAAGCAGGACAAATCCAATCCGGCCAATTACCCCCCCATCAGTCTACTCTCAATCATTAGCTTAGTGATGGAAGGTGTCGTTGACAGTGCTATCAAGCGGCACTTACTCACCAATAACCTGCTCACCGATGCTCAGTTTGGGTTCTGCCAGGACCACTCGGCTCTAGACCTCTTTACAGCCTTGGTCCAAACATGGACAAAAGAGCTAAATTCCAGCGGTGAGGTGAGAGTGATTGCCCTCGACATCAAGGCAGCATTTGACCAAGTGTGGCATCAAGGAGCCCGAGTAAATCTGAAGTCAATGGGAATCAGGGGGAAACTCTCCACTAGCTGGAGTCATACCCAGCACGAAGGAAGATGGCTGTGGTGGTTAGAGGTCAATCATCACAGCCCCAGGACATCGCTGCAGCAGTTCCTCAGGGCAGTGTCCTAGGCCCAACCATCTTCAACTGCTTCATCAATAACCTTCCCTCCATCATAAGGTCAGAAGTGGGGATGTTCGCTGATGATTGCACAGTATTCAGTTCCATTTGCAACTCCTCAGATAATGGAGCAGTCCATGCCCGCATACAGCAAGACCTGGACAACATTCAGGCTTGGGTTGATAAGTGGCAAGTAACATTCGCACCACACAAGTGCCAGGCAATGACTATCTCCAACAAGCAAGAGTCTAACCACCTCCCCTTGATATTCAACGACATTACCATCGCCGAATCCCCAACATCAACATCCTGGGGGTCACCATTGACCAGAAACTTAACTGGACCAGCCACATAAATACTGTGACAACAAGAGCAGGTCAGAGGCTGGGTATTCTGCGGCGAGTGTCTCACCTCCTGACTCCCCAAAGCCTTTCCACCATCTACAAGGCACAAGTCAGGAGTGTGATGGAATACTCTCCACTTGCCTGGATGAGTGCAGCTCCAACAACACTCAAGAAGCTCGACACCATCCAGGACAAAGCAGTCCACTTAATTGGCACCCCATCCACCACCTTCAACATTCACTCCCTCCACCACCGGCGCACCGTGGCTGCGGTGTGTACCATCTACAAGATACACTGCAGCAACTCGCCGGGGCTTCTTCGGAAGCACCTCCCAAACCCGCGACCTCTACCTCCTAGAAGGACAAGGGCAGCAGGCGCATGGGAACACCATCACCTGCAATGTTCCCCTCCAAGTCACACACCATCCTGACTTGGAAATATATCGGCCGTTCCTTCATCGTTGCTGGATCAAAATCCTGGAACTCCCTCCCTAACAGCATTGTAGGAGCACCTTCACCACACGGACTGCAGCGGTTCAAGAAGGCGGCTCAAGGGGCAATTAGGGATGGGCAATAAATGCCGGCCTTGCCAGCGACGATGAAAGAACGGTGATACATTGACGTAGCAGATCAGCCATGATCCTATTGAATGGCGGAGCAGGCTCGAGGGGCAATATGGCCGACTCCGGCTCCTAATTCTTATATTCTTATGTAGATTCCGCATGCTTTGGCAAACGGTGTCCTTAGCTTGTGGTGAGTGTCACTGGTTGGTGGTCGCAGGGTACCAGAGAGGTATGGTTTGCTGCGTTTGTACTGATCTGTGAATTTGCCATTGGGTCCAGGAGATGGAGCCCAGTTTGCTGAGCCAGGATCTGTGAATTCAGGATCTGTGATTTCAGGATCTGTGAATTCAGGATCTGTGATTTCAGGATCTGTGATTTCAGGATCTGTGAATTCAGGATCTGTGAATTCAGGATCTGTGATTTCAGGATCTGTGATTTCAGGATCTGTGAATTCAGGATCTGTGAATTCAGGATCTGTGATTTCAGGATCTGTGAATTCAGGATCTGTGAATTCAGGATCTGTGAATTCAAGATCTGTGATTTCAGGATCTGTGAATTCAGGATCTGTGAATTCAGGATCTGTGAATTCAGGATCTGTGAATTTCAGGATCTGTGATTTCAGGATCTGTGAATTCAAGATCTGTGAATTCAGGATCTGTGAATTCAGGATCTGTGAATTCAAGATCTGTGATTTCAGGATCTGTGAATTCAAGATCTGTGAATTCAGGATCTGTGATTTCAAGATCAATAGCCTGGGGAACAGAAAGAGACAAGGACTGCAATTCCATTCAGATGAGTTTACAATTACAAAGAGGTTTGATATAATGGATGGAGAGAAACTGTGCACAGGATGTACCCGTGCCTTGTTATATATCTAACAGATGGCTGGCCTTTATTGCAAAGGGGATGGAGTATAAAAGCAGGGAAGTCTTGCTGCAGTTATACAGGGTATTGGTGAGGCCACACCTGGAATACTGTGTGCAGTTTTGGTTTCCATATTTACGAAAGGATATACTTGCTTACGAGACAGTTCAGAGAAGGTTCACGGAGATGAGGGGGTTGATTTATGAGGAAAGATTGAGTAGGTTGGGCCTCTACTCATTGGAATTCAGAAGAATGAGAGGTAATCTTATTGAAACGTATAAGATTATGCGGGGGCTTGACAAGGTGGATGCAGCGAGGATGTTTCCACTGATGGCGGGGGACTAGAACTAGGGGGCACGATCTTAGAATAAGGGGCCGCCCATTTAAAACAGATGAGGAGAAATTTGTTCTCTGAGGGTTCTAAATCTGTGGACTTTGCTGCCTCAGAGAGCTGTGGAAGCTGGGTCATTGAATTAATTTAAGACAGAAATAGACAGTTTCTTAAATGATAAGGGGATAAGGGGTTATGGGGAGCAGGCGGGGAAGTGGAGCTGAGTCCATGATCAGATCAGCCATGATCTTATTGAATGGCGGAGCAGGCTCGAGGTGCCGTATGGCCTGTTCCTATTTCTTATGTTCTTATGAAGAAGGTGTTCTTTGAGCTAGCCTTCCCCTGCCCGCCGGGTCTCGCTTAGGGCGGCGATGTCAATGTTGAAGCGTCTAAATTCCCGGACAACGATGGTGGTGCGGCGTTCCAGTCCGTTGCTGTCGGAGTTGTCCACGAGGGTCCTGATGTTCCAGGTCCCAGACTTTATCTTAAAGTGTGGAAGGTGTCTGTGCGTGACTTCTTTTAACATGGGTGGCCGTTGCACACCTGCAACCACACGGACTTGACGGAGCGAGGTTTTGGTCCAGTGGCAAAGGCTCTGCTCTATGGGCCTAGTTCATTCACACACACATACTCCTACTGTCCTCCTCACTCCTTCCACAGGTCCTCTCTCCTTGGGGTTCATCGGATGCAGTGTAATCCCCACGACACCTCGCTGGAGGCCCATGCTGCTTCTTCCCTGGGCCACTCCTTGGCCTCGACCTTGTCGCTCCTGGGCTTCCGCCCTCCACTCTGGGCCTCGACCTCCGACACTCCTGCTCTGGGCCCTGACCTCTGACTCCTTCTGGGCCCTGACCTCCGACCTCTTCCTAGGCCCTGACCTCCGACCTCCTCCTAGGCCCTGACCTCCGACCTCTGACTCCTCTTGCTTTGGGCCCCGACCTCCAACTCTCCCGCTCTGGGTCCCGACCTCCAACTCTCGCGCTCTGGGCCCCGACCTCCGACTCCTCCTGGATCCCGACCTCCGACTCCTTCTGGGCCCTGACCTCCGACCTCTTCCTAGGCCCTGACCTCCGACCTCCTCCTAGGCCCTGACCTCCGACCTCTGACTCCTCTTGCTTTGGGCCCCGATCTCCAACTCTCGCGCTCTGGGCCCCGACCTCCGACTCCTCCTGGATCCCGACCTCCGACTCTACTGCTCTGGGCCCCAACCTCCAACCTCCTCCTGGGCCCCGACCAGAAAGGTAAACAAGAAGAACACTGCCCCCAGGGGTTAGGCTTCGCCATAAAAAAATGAACTATTGGGTTCCGTGCTGGGACCCCAGCTATTTACAATATACATCAATGATTTAGATGAAGGAATTTCATCAAGTTTGCAGATGACACTAAGCTGGGTGGTGATGTGAGCTGTGTGGAGGATGCTAAGAGACGGTAGGGTGATTTGGACAGGTTAGGTGAGTGGACAAATGCATGGCAGATGCAGTATAATGTGGATAAATGTGAGGTTATCCACTTTGGTGGCAAAAACAAGGCGGCAGAATATTATCTGAATGGTGACAGATTAGGAAAAGGGGACCTGGGTGTCATGGTACATCAGTCATTGAAGTTTGGCATGCAGGTACAGCAGGTGGCGAAGAAGGCAAATGGCATGTTGGTCTTCATAGCTAGGGGATTTGAGTATAGGAGCAGAGAGGTCTTGCTGCAGTTGTACAGAGCCTTGGTGAGGCCACATCTGAAGAATTGTGTTCATTTTTGGTCTCCTAATCTGAGGAAGGACATTCTTGCTATTGAGGGAGTACAGCGAAGGTTCACCAGATTGATTCCCAAGATGGCAGGATTGACATATGAGGAGAGACTGAATCAACTGGGCTTGTATCCACTGGAGTTTAGAAGAATGAGAGGGGATCTCATAGAAACATATAAAATTCTGACGAGATTGGACAGGTTAGAGGCAGGATGAATGTTCCCGTTGCTGGGGAGTTCCAGAACCAGGGGTCACAGTCTAAGAATAAGGAGTAAGCCATTTAGGACCGAGATGAGGAGAAACTTCTTCACTCAGAGAGTGGTTAACTTGTGGAATTCTCTAACGCAGAAAGTTGTTGAGGCCAGTTCGTTAGATATATTCAAAAGGGAGTTAGATGTGGCCCTTACGGCCAAAGGGACCAAGGGGTACAGAGAGAAAGCAGGAAAGGGGTACTGAGGGAATGATCAGCCATGATCTTATTGAATGGTGGTGCAGGCTCGAAGGGCCGAATGTCCTGCTCCTGCACCTAATTTCTATGTTTCTATGTCTCAGAGACTCCCCCTTGCAGGATAAACGAACGCCTCATGACCCTTCTGCTCAGCTCAGCCCAGAACCAGAGCACTGCGGTCATCAGCGCGTACATTCCAACACTGGAAGCTACAGACAAGACTAAAGAGGTATTCTACCCCATCCTTGAACAATCTCTGTCCCGAGTCCCAATGGATGACAAACTGAACCTCCTTGGCAACTTCAACGCCAGAGTCAGTAAGGACACTGACCTCTGGGGAGGCGAGATCGGCAGAGGGGGGGGGCAGGGAAAACCAACTCCAGCGGTACCCTCCCCCTGACAAAATGCTCAGAACATGACCTTGTCATCACTAACACCTTGTTCTGCCAGAGGGACAAGTACAAGAAATTGTGACAACACCCTCGCTCTAAGCACTGGCACCTGCTTGACTAAGTCGTTGTCCAAGCAAGGGACCGCAAGGACGTGCGCATCACCCGCGCCATGACAGGAGCTAGCACTGCCTAATCCACTCTGTCATCACCATCAACATTGCCCCAAAACAGAAACAACGCCGCAGGAAAATCAACGCTGGAGCACTCAAAGACCCTGCCTGAAAGCCCGATTCAGCCAGCGCCTCACTACCAACCTGACTCCTCCCAGTGACCCAAAGACGCAGAGTGCCCACACCGTCTGGTCTGCCCTCAAGGCCTCCATAATTAGCACCTGTGAAGAGACGTTCGGTCACTCGACCGGGAAACACCAAGACTAGTTCGACGAGAACGACCAGGAGATCCAGGAGCTAATAAGCCGCAAGCGCAAGGCATTCTTGGACTGGAAACAGCAACACAACTCGAGAGCAAAAAAGCAGCTCTACAGACGTCTGAAGGCCGAGGTCCAACATAAAACCAGCGACCTACAGAACAGATGGTGGGTGGAGAAAGCACAGGAGATCCAGCAGCTAACCGACAAGCACGACATGCGAGGGTTCTTTAGCGCAGTCAAGTCCACCTATGTCCCAAGCACCCAAGGTCTTACCCCACTGCTGGCCAAGAACGGAGAGGTCCTCATCAAGGACAGAGAGACAGTCAGTGCCCGCTGGAAGGAGCAATTCGAAGATCTCCTTAACCGAGACTCTGTTTTCGACCTAAGTCCCGCAGCATGCTACCCGCCACCATCTCAGCAAAACCCCAGCCCGGCATGAGGTAGAAAAGGCCATCCAACAACTGAAGAACAAGGCATCAGGAGCAGATAGCAGATAGAATCCCCGCCAAAGCACTAAAACATGGTGGAGAAGCACTATTGTTGTGAATACATGACCTCATCTCTCTCATCTGGAAGGAGGAGAGCATGCCAGGACATCTCAGAGATGCTGTAATCATGACCATCTTCAAGAAAGGCGACAAGTCCGACTGCGGTAACTAGAGGAGTCTCCCTGCTGGCGGCCACTGGGAAAGTCATCGCTAGAACCGTCTTCTCCCAGTGGCTGAAGAGCTCCTCCCAGAGTCGCAATGTGGATTCCGCCCACTAAGGGGCACAAAGCACATGAACTTCACCGCGCGGCAAATACAAGAGAAATGCAGGGATCAGCACCAACCCCTGTACATGGCCTTCTTCGACCTCACAAAAGCCTTCGACACTCTCAACCGTGAGGGACTATGGAGCGTCCTCCTCAGATTCGGCTGCCCTCAAAAGTTTGTCACCATCCTCCATGATGACATGCAAGCCATGATCCTGACCAACAGATCCACCACAGACCCAATCCACGTCCAGACCGGGATCAAGCAGGGCTGGGTCATCGTACCAACGCTCTTCTCGATCTTCCTCGCTGCAATGCTCCATCTCACCCCCAACAAGCTCCCCGCTGGAGTGGAGCTAAATTACAGAACAAACGCGAATCTGTTCCACCTTCGCTGCCTCCAGGCCAGATCCAACGTCATCCCATCCTCCGTCATTGAACTACAGTACGCAGACGACCCTTGCGTCTGCGCACACTTGGAGGTCCGCCTCCAAGCCATCATCAACATCGTCACCGAGGTGTACGAGAGCATGGGCCTTACACTAAACATCAGCAAGACAAAGGTCCTCTACCAACCTTTCCCCGCCACAAAGCACTGCCCCCCGGTTATCAAAATCCACGACGAGGCCTTGGACAATGTGGACCATTTCCCATACCTCGGGAGCCTACAAGGTCAGACATCGATGACGAGGTCCAACACCGCCTTCAGTGCGCCAGTGCAGCCTTCGGTCGCCTGAGGAAGAGAGTGTTTGAAGACCAAGAGATCAAACCCGGCACCAAGCTCATGGTCTACAGAGCAGCAGTGATACCCACCCTCCTATATGGCTCAGAGACGTGGACCTTATACAGCAGGCACTGGAGAAATACCACCAACGATGCCTCCTCAAAATCCTGCAAATCCATTGGCAAGATAGGCACACCAACATCAGTGTCCTCACTCAGGCCAATAACCCCAACATCAAAGCACTGACCACGCTTGATTAGCTCCGTTGGGCAGGCCGCATCGTCCGCATGCCTGACACAAGACTCCCAAAGCAAGCGCTCTACTCGGAACTCCTACACGGCATGTGAGTCCCAAGTGAGCAGAGGAAATGCTTCAATGCCTCCTTGAATCTCCACCGACACCTGGGAATCCCTGACCCAAGACCACTCAAAGTGGAGAAAAAGAACCCGAGAAGGCGCTGAGCACCTCGAGTCTCTTTGCTGAGAGCAAGCTGAAGCCAAACGTCGATAGTGGAAGGAGCACGTGACAACCCAGGCCCCCCCACCCACCCGTTCCTTCAACCACCGTCTTCCCCACCTGTGACAGAGAATGTAGGTCCCATATTGGACTGTTCAGTCACCTGAGAACTCACTTTTAGTGTGGAAGCAAGTCAACCTCCACTCCGGGGGACTGCCTTAGAGAAGAGAGAAAGATGGATGGTTTAAGAGGACATACAAGAGGTTTATGAATACTGGTCACTGATAGGCAGATCCATCTGTTCATTAAACAGAGCATCGTATACAGTTATTCCTTCATAAAAGAACTTCTCTGGGAAAATTTCCACCATTTTCAACAATTCCGGGCTGGGGCTCTTTTTTCTAGAAAACACAAGACGGAGAAACGACCTGATAGATGTCTTTAAGATTATGAAAGGTCTTAATGGGGTAAATGTAGAGAAGTTGTTTCCACTTGTAGGAGAGACCAGAACTAGGGGCCATAAATATGATAATCACTAATAAATCCAATCGGAAATTCAGAACCTTCATTACCCAGAGAGTGGTGAGAATGTGGAACTCGCTGCCACAGGGAGGGTCGAGGTGAATGGTGTCGATGCATTTACGGGGAAACTCGATAAACACATGAGGAGAAAGGGATAGAAGGATAGGGTGATGGAGTGAGCTGTAGAGGGGTGGGAGGTGGCTGGTGTGGAGTATAAACACCGGCAGAGAGCAGTTGGGCCGAATGGCCTGTTTGTGCTGTAAATACTGTAAGTACAATTTCAGCTGTAAACCACAAACTGTTGAGAGCATTCTACAGATCTCACCGCCCCCCCGATCGGTACAATATCTACAGATCTCACCGTCCCCCGATCGGTACAATATCTACAGATCTCACCATCCCCCCGATCGGTACAATATCTACAGATCTCACCATCCCCCCGATCGGTACAATATCTACAGATCTCACCACCCCCCCGATCGGTACAATATCTATAGATCTCACCATCCCCCCGATCGGTACAATATCTACAGATCTCACCATCCCCCCGATCGGTACAATATCTACAGATCTCACCATCCCCCCGATCGGTACAATATCTACAGATCTCACCATCCCCCCGATCGGTACAATATCTACAGATCTCACCGCCCCCCCGATCGGTACAATATCTACATATCTCACCATCCCCCCGATCGGTACAATATCTACATATCTCACCATCCCCCCGATCGGTACAATTTCTACAGATCTCACCATCCCCCCGATCGGTACAATATCTACATATCTCACCACCCCCCCGATCGGTACAATATCTACAGATCTCACCATCCCCCCGATCGGTACAATATCTACAGATCTCACCATCCCCCCGATCGGTACAATATCTACAGATCTCACCGCCCCCCCGATCGGTACAGTATCTACAGATCCCACCATCCCCCCGATCGGTACAGTATCTACAGATCCCACCATCCCCCCGATCGGTACAGTATCTACAGATCTCACCATCCCCCGATCGGTACAATATCTACAGATCTCACCATCCCCCCCGATCGGTACAATATCTACAGATCTCACCATCCCCCGATCGGTACAATATCTACAGATCTCACCGTCCCCCCCGATCGGTACAATATCTACAGATCTCACCGTCCCCCCCGATCGGTACAATATCTACAGATCTCAACATCCCCCCGATCGGTACAATATCTACAGATCTCACCGTCCCCCGATCGGTACAGTATCTACAGATCCCACCATCCCCCCGATCGGTACAGTATCTACAGATCCCACCATCCCCCCGATCGGTACAGTATCTACAGATCTCACCATCCCCCGATCGGTACAATATCTACAGATCTCAACATCCCCCCGATCGGTACAATATCTACAGATCTCACCATCCCCCGATCGGTACAATATCTACAGATCCCACCATCCCCCCGATCGGTACAATATCTACAGATCCCACCATCCCCCCGATCGGTACAATATCTACAGATCTCACCATCCCCCCCGATCGGTACAGTATCTACAGATCCTACCACCCTCCCCGATCGGTACAATATCTACAGATCTCACCATCCCCCCGATCGGTACAGTATCTACAGATCCTACCACCCTCCCCGATCGGTACAATATCTACAGATCTCACCACCCCCCCGATCGGTACAATATCTACAGATCTCAACATCCCCCCTGATCGGTACAATATCTACAGATCTCACCACCCCCCCGATCGGTACAATATCTACAGATCCCACCATCCCCCCCGATCGGTACAGTATCTACAGATCTCACCATCCCCCCGATCGGTACAATATCTACAGATCTCACCACACCCCCCGATCGGTACAATATCTACAGATCTCACCATCCCCCCGATCGGTACAGTATCTACAGATCTCACCATCCCCCCGATCGGTACAATATCTACAGATCTCACCGTCCCCCTGATCGGTACAATATCTACAGATCTCAACATCCCCCCCGATCGGTACAGTATCTACAGATCTCACCATCCCCCCGATCGGTACAATATCTACAGATCTCACCACACCCCCCGATCGGTACAGTATCTACAGATCTCACCATCCCCCCGATCGGTACAATATCTACAGATCTCACCACACCCCCCGATCGGTACAATATCTACAGATCTCACCGTCCCCCCGATCGGTACAGTATCTACAGATCTCACCATCCCCCCGATCGGTACAATATCTACAGATCTCAACATCCCCCCCGATCGGTACAGTATCTACAGATCTCACCATCCCCCCGATCGGTACAATATCTACAGATCTCACCACACCCCCCGATCGGTACAATATCTACAGATCTCACCATCCCCCCGATCGGTACAATATCTACAGATCCCATCGCCCCCCCGATCGGTACAATATCTACAGACGTTGGGAAGACACCGAGAGCAGCGTAACTCTACCTGCCACTTTAAGAAACCAAAACACTGCCTTGGAATGGGACATGAATCTGAAGATGATAAGCACTTTTACAAATTGCACAGAACTGGAATCTGGAGCTGTGCTTGACTGGGGTCAATTCAATGCCCACTGGTGGTTACAATTCATCCACCCTCACTGATCGCCAGTAATCAGAGGTCAGTGCCCATTCTGTGACCTCGAGAGACAGGGTGATATGCAAGGTTACATTGACGATTTGTCGTGTGCTTGTGTGGCACAGCGTGAGCGAGCCACGTTGATGGACCATTGCGGTTTGATCGCTCATACCCAGCCTTCACTTCCACCCAACACTGCTTATTTCAAGTGACTTATTTGTGGTTTCATGAATACCGTATCTTAGAAATAAGTTTTTCAGTTTTGCTGTAGTGATTCTCAGAAAACCCCAGTGGAAGTTCCCCTCAGATCCACTGCACCAGTGGGTGAATTCTGGCCAACCATATGGCTGAGACACTTCTGCGATAACACCCACCATTCTGCTTCAGTCAGCAGGTGACTAAAGCCCAGGCAATGACCTTCATTTTCTGTAATGAAACATTGATGCTTTGATTCTGTGCCCTACCCCCAGCTCCACAATAAACCACATATCAAAAGTTCCTATTTATAAACCTCAGGGCTGATTAAATACTCTGCAATTTACCGTCATTTACAGCTGAGCAACTTTTACTTACTCAAAATAAAGCTACAACATACTGAGGCCAAACAGCTGTTTTCATTTTGAATGAGACCTACAACGTAAGCTGCAACGTAATCGTACAATTACATCGGGCATCTCCGTCATTCCACAGCGCATCATCCAACCATGCCAAGCCACCATTTTCCCAGGGGCTGTTGCCCATATGCACGTTCTGAGCAGGAGTAGTTTAGAAGCCGTGTGTCCCTAGTTATATCTGTAACAGATCCAAAACAATACTACAATCACCTCCATCTCCACAGCATCTTTAATGTCGCAACAAGCTGTGGTTATGTGACACTGACCATTGCCGTTGACTGCTGTGCCTCTTCCCCTGCCACACGGCAGATTATAGAATCATAGAACAGCACAGAGGAAGGCCATTCGGCCCATCGAATCTATGCCAGCTCTGTCGAAGAGCTATTCGGTCAGTCCCACTCCACTGCTCTTTCTCCATATCCCGGCAACTTATTCTCCTTCCAGTATTTATTCAATTTGAGGGCTACTATTGATCTGTATCCATAAGCCTATCATGCAATGCATTCCCGATCCTAACCACTCTTTTAGTAAAAGAAAGTTTTCCTCATGTCGCCTCTAGCTCTTTTGCCGATCACCTTAAATCTCTGTCCTCTGGTTATCGACCCTTCAGTCATTGGAAACAGTTTTGATTTATTTATCTAAATAACCCCTTCATAATTTTGAACACCTCAAATCTCCCCTTCACCTTCTCTGCTCTAAGGAGAACAATCCCAGCTTCTCCAGTCTATCCACGTAACTGTAATCCCAAAAACCTGCAACATTTCTCGTCAATCTCTTCTGTACCCTTCCTGTCCTTCCTAAAGTGCGGTGCTTAGATTTGGACACAATACTCCAGAACTGGATGGCATTCAGGCTTGGGCTGATAAGTGGCAAGTAACATTCGCACCACACAAGTGCCAGGCAATGACTATCTCCAACAAGCGAGAGTCTAACCACCACCCTTGATATTCAACGGCATTACCATCACTGAATCCCCCACCATCAAAACCCTGGGGGTCACCATTGACCAGAAACTTAACTGGACCAGCCACGTAAATGCTGTGGCTACAAGAGCAGGTCAGAGGCTGGGTATTCTGTGGCAAGCGCCTCACCTCCTGATTCCCCAAAGCCTTCCCACCATCTACAAGACACAAGTCAGGCGTGTGATGGAAGACTCCCCACTTGCCTGGATGAGTTGCAGCTCCAACAACACTCAAGAAGCTCGACACCATCCAGGGCAAAGCAGCCCGTTTGAATGGCACGCTACCCACCACCTTCAACATTCACTCCCTCCACCACCGGCGCACCGTGGCTGCAGTGTGTACCATCTACAAGATGCACTGCAGCAACTCACCAAGGCTCCTTCGGCAGCACCTCCCAAACCCGCGACCTCCACCACCTAGAAGGACAAGGGCAGCAGGCGCATGGGAACACCATCACCTCCACATTCCCCTCCAAGTCACACACCATCCCGACTTAGAAATATATCGCCATTCCGTCATCCTCGCTGGATCAAAATCCTGGAACTCTCTCCTTAACAGCCCTGTAGTTAGGTGCTGGGATCGGGAGGGAGGGGACCATTCGGCCTGGGGTGGGGCAGGGAAGTGGACCGGGAGACCATTCAGCCTAGGATGGAGCGGGAGAGCGGACCGGGAGGCCACTCGGCCTGGGCTAGGGGCAGGAGAGCGGACCGGGAGGCCACTCGGCCTGGGCTAGGGGTGGGGGAGCAGACCGGGAGGCCACTCGGCCTGGGCTAGGGGCAGGAGAGTGGACCGGGAGGCCACTCGGCCTGGGCTAGGGGCGAGGGAGCGGACTGGGAGGCCACTCGGCCTGGGCTAGGGGCAGGAGAGCGGACCGGGAGGCCACTCGGCCTGGGCTAGGGGTGGGGGAGCAGACCGGGAGGCCACTCGGCCTGGGCTAGGGGCAGGAGAGTGGACCGGGAGGCCACTCGGCCTGGGGTAGGGGCAGGAGAGTGGACCGGGAGGCCACTCGGCCTGGGCTAGGGGTGGGGGAGCAGACCGGGAGCCACTCGGCCTGGGCTAGGGGTGGGGGAGCAGACCGGGAGCCACTCGGCCTGGGCTAGGGGTGGGGGAGCAGACCGGGAGGCCACTCGGCCTGGGCTAGGGGTGGGGGAGTGGACCGGGAGGCCACTCGGCCTGGGCTAGGGGCAAGAGAGCAGGCCGGGAGGCCACTGGGCCTGGGCTAGGGGTGGGGGAGCGGACTGGGAGGCCACTTGGCCTGGGCTAGGGGTGGGGGAGCGGACCGGGAGGCCACTCGGCCTGGGCTAGGGGTGGGGGAGCGGACCGGGAGGCCACTCGGCCTGGGCTAGGGGCAGGAGAGCAGACCGACAAGCCCCTGGGCCAGGGCTAGGGAGCATTCAAATATGAAACACGATTTGCCTTTAACAAATCCAAGCTGGCTCTCCTTTATTAGTTCAAGCTTGGCCATGTGGCTGTTAATTTTCTCCTAGATTCTTGTTTCTCAAAGCTTCCCCAGCACTGACGCTAAACTGACTGGCCTGTAATTGCCAGGTTTATCCTTTCCCCTTTATTGACCAATCTCCAGTCCTCTGGCACTGGTCCTGTATCGAAGGAAGATTGCAAGATTGTGGCCAGCATCTCCTCGATCTTACCTCGCTCAGTAACCGAGGATTGGACCGGGAGACTTACCCACTTCAATTACTGCCGATCTTTCTAGTACCTCCTCTTTATCTATTTTTATCGCACCTGTATCCCAGCAACCTATGCAATTATCATAGCTTTGGCAAAGTGTTCTTCCTCGGTAAACACCGATGCAAAGTACCCATAGCAGTAGCTCAGCCACGCCTGCTGTCTCCACCAATACATCCCCATTTCTTTTCTAATCCGCCCTACTGCTCACCTGAAAACCCTTTTCAAACTCACAATTTTCAGATGGGAAATAAATCAGCCGTCACTGGTACAGCCTGATGTGAACAGCCCTGAATCCACCTTTGGCCAATGCACTGTGGCCAGGATGGCTATGGATGGGAGGTGATGTTTCTGGGACAGCCTGCTCAGTGAGGTCATATTATCAATACTCCAAAACCTCCTGTTTGTTCCTCGCTTTCTTCCTTCATTCTGGGGATGTGGGCGTCGCTGGCAAGGCCAGCATTTATTGCCCATCCTCAGTTGCCCTCGAGGTTGTTACGTGCAGACTAACTCCACAAGACTGTATATCTTAAGCTCAAACTGTTATGACCTTGGTCTCTTTAATGTAACTCCAGAGTGAGGAAGCAGCATGGTAGACTGCCTTTTATACCTGCTTGCCCGGGGTGTGCAGGTGACCCTTGGGTCTCCCACAGGTGCGCCCCCTGGTGGCAAGTCTTACACATTGGTAATGTTTACATACATAACATCATTCCCCCTGCCCAAAATCTTATGCACAAGTTATTTGCAAGTTGAGGCGATCCGGGGCTCAGCGTTCCCGGGTCGATCGCCTGAGCTGAAGTCCTGGCACGGGTGAGTCGGTCGGATCAGTGCTGCACTGCGATGTAGCTGGTCTGATCGGACTGTCGGGCATGGTGGGTTCAGCCTTGTGGTTGACCGCGAGGTCGATTGCTGGTTGGGTATGTGTGGGTGGATCAATGATGGTAATGTCCTCTTCAAACTGTTCTTGGTTGTCAGTGAACCGCAGTTTGGTCTGATCCAAGTGCTTTCTGCACGTTTGTCCATTCAAATGTTTGACAACAAACACTCTATTCCCCTCCTTGGCTAAAACAGTGCCAGCAATCCATTTAGGACCATGACCATAATTAAGAACAAACACAGGGTCATTAACCTCAATGTCACGTGATACAGCTGCACGATCGTGGTACATGTTATGCCGGTGATGCCGGGTTTCTACATGATCATTGAGATCCGGGTGGACTAAGGAGAGCCTGGTTTTGAGTGCTCTCTTCAGTAGCAATTCTGCAGGGGGACCCCGGTAAGCGAGTGGGGTCGCGAGCGGTAGCTGAGCAGGATCCGAGATAACCGGGTCTGCAGGGAACCGTCCGTCACGCGTTTCAAGCTCTGCTTGATGGTTTGGACTGCCCGTTCCGCTTGACCATTGGATTTGGGCTTAAACGGCGCAGACCCGACATGCTTGATGCCATTGCGGGTCATGAACTCGTTGAATTCCGAGCTGGTGAAACATGGTTTATTGTTACTAACAAGGACGTCGGGTAAATCATGGGTGGTGAACATGGCCCGGAGGCTTTCAATGGTGGCAGTGGATGTACACGATGACATTATTGTACATTCAATCCATTTAGAGTAAGCATCCACTGCTACTAGGAACATCTTTCCCAGAAAGGGGCCAGCGAAATCTATGTGGACCCTTGACCACGGTTTGGAGGGCCATGACCACAGACTCAGTGGGGCCTTCCTTGGTGCATTGCTCAACTGTGAGTAAGTGTTACATTGGTGTATGCATGACTCCAATTCCGAGTCAATGCCGGGCCACCAAATATTTCCTTGCCCTTTTTTTGGCAAAATTACACGATTCCCCCATAGGAGGCAGTCCGAATGGATGGACATTTCGTCCTTGCGTCAGTGGAACGGCTTTATTTCATCTTGCATTTCCCCTGGGACCGTCGACCAGCTCCCATTGAGGACACAGCTTTTTACTAGTGATAGCACCGGGTCCTGGCGAGTCCAGGTCCTGATCTGGCGAGCCGTGACGGGTGACCCCTCGCTCTCAAAAGCATCCATTACAAGGAGCAAATCCGCGGGTTGCGCCATTTCCACCCCAGTGGTGGGCAATGGTAGCCGACAGATGGCATTCGCACAGTTCTCCGTGCCTGGTCTGTGGCGGATTACATAATCATGCGCAGATAACATTAGTGCCCACCTTTGGATGCGGGATGAAGCATTGGTGTTTCTCCCTTTGCTTTCTGAGAACGAAATGAGCGGCTTGTGGTCGGTTTCGAGCTCGAATCGGAGCCCAAATAAGTATTGGTGCGTTTTCTTAACCCCGTACACGCATGCTAATGCTTTTTTTTCAACCATACTGTAGGCTCTTTCAGCCTTAGATAAGCTTCTGGACGCATAATCAACCGGTTGCAGTTTACCTGACCCATTGGTTTGCTGTAGCACACAATCGACCCCGTACGAAGATGCATCACAAGCGAGTACTAAACATTTATACAGGTCATACAATACAAGTAACTTGTTGGAACATAGCAGGTTTCTGGCCTTGTTAAAGGCTGTCTCTTGAGCTTTACCCCAAACCCAATCGTCACCCTTGCATAGCAATAAATGCAAAGACTCCAGCAAAGTGCTCAACCCCGGTAGAAAGTTACCAAAATAGTTGAGGAGTTCCAGGAACGAACGCAGCTCCATCACATTCTGTGGTCTGGGTGCATTCTTGATGGCCTCCGTCTTGGAGTCCGTGGGTCTGATGCCGTCCGCCGCAATCTTTCTCCCCAGAAGTTCGACCTCTGGCACCAGGAAAACACACTTGGAGCGTTTCAACTTGAGTCCCACTCTGTCCAGTCGCTCGAGAACCTCTTCCAGGTTGTGCAAGTGTTTGGTGTGTTGCAGCCAGTGATTAAGATGTTGTCTTGGAACACCATGGTGCGCGGAACTGATTTCAGCAGCCTCTCCATGTTCCTCTGGAAGATGGCCGCAGCCGAGCGAATCCCAAAGGAGCATCTGTGGTATATGAACAGTCCTGTGTGTGTGTTGATGCACAGCAATTTTTTTGAAGGTTCAGCCAGCTCCTGTGTCATGTAAGCAAAGGTTAGATCCAGCTTGGTGAACGGCTTCCCCCCCTGCTAGCGTTGCAAACAGGTCATCCGCTTTAGGTAGTGGGTACTGGTCCTGTAATGAGACTTGGTTGATCGTTACCTTGTAGTCCCCGCAGATTCTAACTGTCACATCACTCTTCAACACCGGAACAATTGGACTGGCCCACTCGTTGAACATGACTGCCGATATGATCCCCTCTCGTTGAAGTCTTTCCAGCTCGATCTCGACTTTCTCTCGCATCATGTATGGAACCGCTTGGGCCTTGGGTCGTGCATCAGGGACTAGATGGATTTGCACTTTGGCGCCTGTGAAGTTGCCGATGCCTGACTTGAATAACAACGGGAATTTGTTTAGCATTTGAGCGCACGAGGCATCATCCTCCAAAGACAGTGCTTTGATGTCGTCCCAGTTCTATCGGATCTTTCCTAGCCAGCTTCTGCCAAACAGCGTTGGCCCATCGCCTGGTACAATCCATCGTGGTAAATCATGCACAGCTCCGTTGTACGATACCTTCACTGCTACACTGCCAATGACTGGTATGAGCTCTTTGGTGTAAGTGTGCAACTTGGTGTGGAGTGGGCTTAGTTTTGGCCTTTGTGCCTTGTTGCCCCACAGTTTCTCAAAAGCCTTCTGGCTCATAATTGACTGACTCACCCCCGTGTCCAATTCCATGGAAACTGGAATGCCGTTTAATTTGACTTTTAACATTATCGGAGGGCTTTTGGTGGCGGACCTCCTCTTTAGCCTCGGGTTGAGTTGTCTCTCTTTCTCGTTCAGCGTGATCCACGCCGGATCGGTCATCTTCTGCCGACTCTGCCACGTGGTGAGTCGTAGCACGTCTGCACATTCGCTGGAGGTGCCCCATTGTTCCACAGCCCTTGCACACGTAGTGCTTGAATCGACATTGATGGGCGCGATGATTACCCCCGCAGCGCCAACATAGTGTTAATGGATTCACATTCACGCCCCACGGCGGACTCTGAGTCATCCTAGGTCTGGCCTCTGCGGGCGTGTAGGCCCTGCCATGTACAGCTCTGCCTGCTGAAGGCATTACTTTATGCACAGTACTTGCCGGTGAGTTCCAATGCTGCAATGATATCTGTTTAGTGTTATCATTCGTGGACATAAAAGCCTGGGCTATCATGATGGCCTTGCTCAGATCTAGGAATTCGGCAGACAGCAGTTTGCGAAGATTGACCTCGTGGCCGATTCCAAGCACGAAAAAGTCCCGCAACACTTCCCCCAAAAATCCAGCAAATACGCAAGGTCTCGCAAGGCGTCTTAGGTCGGCGACATAGCTCGCCACGTCCTGGCCCTCGGAGCGATGGTGCGTATAAAAGCGATACCTGGCCATCAACATGCTCTCCTTCGGCTTGAGGTGTTCCTGAACCAGCGTGCACAACTCTTCACATGTCTTGTCCGTTGGTTTCGTCGGTGCTAGCAGATTTTTGATGAGGCCATATATCGTGGACCAGCAAACAGTGAGGAGAATCGCCCTGCGCTTGATCGTGGTTTCTGCCTTTTCCAGCTCGTTGGCCACAAAGTACTGGTCAAGACGCTCAACGAAGGCTTCCCAATCATCACCCTCAACAAATCTCTCAAGAATACCAATGGCAGCCATGACTGCGTGAAAGTTTGTGATCTGTTACTTGTCGCCAATTGTTACGTTTAGAATCACTCCACCAGATTGTATATCTTAAGGTCTAACTGTTGTGACCTTGGTCTCTTTATTGTAACTCCAGAGTGAGGAGGCATGGTGGACTGCCTTTTACACCTGCTTGCCCGGGGTGTGCAGGTGACCCTTGGGTCTCCCACAGGTGCGCCCCCTGGTGGCAAGTCTTACACATTGGTAATGTTTACATACATAACGGAGGTGATGGTGAGCTACCTTTTTGAACCAACTGAATGACCACGACAGAGGTCAGACTGGAGTCACATATCGGCCAGACCGGGTAAGGACGGCAAGTTTCCTTCCCTAAATGACATGAGTGAACCAGTTAGGTTTTTACGACAATCCGATCCCAGCTTTTCACTTCCAGATTTGTAAACTGAACTCAAATTCTCAAACTGCCCTGGTGGGATATGAATTCCTGAACTGTGAAACTTTTCACTAATACACTCCCATACCAGTGTGTGTTTTGCTCAATACTACAACAAAGCACATTTACTTACAGAGGGGGAGCTGTTCCCAACTCCGCTGGCCAGCAAACATTCGCAATTCTTCACTCTGGATTCTTGAAAAAAAGAACAGAAATAGTCAGGTTAGTTGGTAATTTCAGTCCAGGAAACAACCCGCCGGGGATTCTGGGCCGAGACAGAGAAAGGGGAAAATGGACACAAAACCAGAATTGTTTTCCCTTCCCACAGCTTTCAGTCACCCCTCAACTAGCTCTGACCAATGACCGCACCACTAAACATCAGCCCTTGTGTGTCTTCACAGGAGCTGCTAGACCCTCAATAAAACGTTACCGAATCTAAACACCCCGTCAGACAAAAGCCAGTGTTGGACCAGTTGGGAATGCAAGTTGTGCAGTGCAGCGAGCCCTGGGTGTCACTGGCTGAATCAGTGCATGGCACCTCTGTCCTTCCAGCACATTAACTGATCACACCGCTCCAAGCTTACACATTAACATTAATCTATCGCACCTCTACAGGTCTGTCACTGGATAACACTGGGGTACAGTACTGGTGGGTACAGGTCTGTCATTGTATAACACTGGGGTACAGTACTGGTGGGTACAGGTCTGTCACTGTATAACACTGGGGTACAGAACTGGTGGGTACAGGTCTGTCACTGTATAACACTAGGGTAACAGTACTGGTGGGTACAGATCTGTCACTGTATAACACTGGGGTACAGTACTGGTGGGTACAGGTCTGTCACTGTATAACACTAGGGTAACAGTACTGGTGGGTACAGATCTGTCACTGTATAACACTGGGGTACAGTACTGATGGGTGTAGGTCTGTCACTATCAAACTGGGGTACAGAACTGGGGGGTACAGGTCTGTCCACAGCCAGATAGGGAATGGAAGACCAACAGGAAGGGCAGTGCAAGGAAGGTAGTGCAGGGATCCCATACGGTCATCCCCCTGCAAAACAGATGCACCTCTTTGGGTACTGTTGAGGGGGATGACTCATCACGGGAGGGCAGCAGCAGCCAAGTTCATGGCACTGTGGCTGGCTCTGCTGCACAGGAGGGCAGGAAAAAGAGTGGGAGAGCTTGTAAGGGGAATAGATAGACGTTTCTGCGGCCGCAACCGAGACTCCAGGATGGTATGTTGCCTCCCTGGTGCAAGGGTCAAGGATGTCTCGTGGTGAGTGCAGGACATTCTGAAAAGGGAGGGTAAACAGCCAGTTGTCGTGGTGCATATAGGTACCAACGATTATAGGTAAAAAACGGGATGAGGTCCTACGAGACGAATTTAGGGAGCTAGGAGTTAAAATAAAAAGTAGGACCTTAAAAGTAGTAATCTCAGGATTGCTACCAGTGTCACGTGCTAGTCAGAGTAGGAATCGCAGGATAGCGCAGATGAATATGTGGCTTGAGCAGTGGTGCAGAAGGGAGGGATTCAAATTCCTGGGACATTGGAACCGGTTCTGGGGGAGGTGGGACCAGTACAAACCGGACGGTCTGCACCTGGGCAGGACCGGAACCAATGTCTGAGGGGGAGTGTTTGCTAGTGCTGTTTGGAAGGAGTTAAACTAATTTGGCAGGGGGATGGGAACCAATGCAGGGAGACAGAGGGGAATAATATGGAGACAGAAGCAAAAGATAGAAAGGAGAATAGTAAAAGTGGAGGGCAGAGAAACCCAAGGCAAAAAACAAAACGGGTCACTTTACAGCAGAATTCTAAAGGGGCAAAGTGTGGTAAAAAGACAAGCCTGAAGTATTTGAGGAGTATTCGGAATAAGGTGGACGAATTAACTGCGCAGATAGCAGTTAATGAATACGATGTGATTGGCATCACGGAAACATGGCTCCAGGGTGACCAAGGCTGGGAACTCAACATCCAAGGGTATTCAGCATTTAGGAAGGATAGACAGAAAGGAAAAGGAGGCGGGGTGGCGTTGCTGGTTAAAGAGGAAATTAATGCAATTGTAAGGAAGGACATTGGCTTGGATGATGTGGAATCGGTATGGGTGGAGCTACGGAATACCAAATGGCAGAAAACGCTGGCGGGAGTTATGTACAGGCTACCAAACAGTAGTAGTGAGGTTGGAGACAGCATCAAACAAGAAATAAGGGATGTGTGCAATAAAGGTACAGCAGTTATCATGGGCGACTTTAATCTACATATTGATTGGGCTAACCTAACTGGTAGCAATGCGGGGGAGGAGGATTTCCTGGAGTGCATTAGGGATGGTTTTCTAGACCAATATGTCGAGGAACCAAATAGAGAGCTGGCCATCCGAGACTGGGTGATGTGTAATGAGAAGAGACTAATTAGCAATCTTGTTGTGCGAGGCCCCTTGGGGAAGAGTGACCATAATATGGTAGAATTCTTTTTTAAGATGGAGAGCGACACAGTTAATTCAGAAACTAGGATCCTGAACTTAAGGAAAGGTAACTTTGATGGTATGAGGTGAGAATTGGCTAAATTAGACTGGCAAATGATACTTAAAGGGCTGACGGTGGATAGGCAATGGCAAACCTTTAAAGATGGATGAACTTCAACAATTGTACATCCCTGTCTGGAGTAAAAGTAAAACGGGGAAGGTGGCTCAACCGTGGCTAACAAGGGAAATTAAGGATAGTGTTAAATCCAAGGACGAGGCTTACAAATTAGCCAGAAAAAGTAGCAAGCCGGAGGACTGGGAGAAATTTAGAATACAGCAGAGGAGGACAAAGGGTTTAATTAAGAGCAGGAAAATAGATTACGAGAGGAAGCTTGCCGAAAACATAAAAACTGACTGCAAAAGCTTCTATAGATATGTGAAGAGTAAAAGATTAGTGAAGACAAACGTAGGTCCCTTGCAGTCAGATTCTTCACAAAGGAAGACATAAATAACCTTCCGGATGTACTAGGGGTCCAAAGGTCTAGTGAGAAGGAGGAACTGAAGGATATCCTTATTTGGCGGGAAATTGTGTTAGGGAAATTGATGGGATTGAAGGCCGATAAATCCACGGGGCCTGATAGTCTGCATCCCAGAGTACTTAAGGAAGTGGCCCTAGAAATAGTGGATGCATTGGTGATAATTTTCCAACAGTCTATCGACTCTGGATCAGTTCCTATGGATTGGAGGGTTGCTAATGTAACACCACTTTTTAAAAAAGGAGGGAGAAAGAAAACAGGTAATTATAGACCAGTTAGCCTGACATCAGTAGTGGGGAAAATGTTGGAATCAATCATTAAGGATGAAATAGCAGCACATTTAGAAAGTAGTAATAGGATTGGTCCAAGTTAGCATGGATTTATGAAGGGGAAATCATGCTTGACAAATCTTCTGGAATTTTTTGAGGATGTAACTAGTAGAGTGGACAGGGGAGAACCAGTGGATGTGGTGTATTTGGACTTTCAAAAGGCTTTTGACAAGGTCCCCCACAAGAGATTGGTGTGCAAAATCAAAGCAAATGGTACTGGGGGTAATTTACTGACGTGGACAGAGAACTGGTTGGCAGACAGGAAGCAGAGAGTCGGGATTAACGGGTCCTTTTCAGAATGACAGGCAGTGACTAGTGGAGTGCCGCAGGGCTCAGTGCTGGGACCCCAGCTCTTTACAATATACATTAACGATTTAGATGATGGAATTGAGTGTAATATCTCCAAGTTTGCAGATGACACTAAACTGGGTGGCGGTGTGAGCTGTGAGGGGGATGCTAAGAGGCTGCAGGGTGATTTGGACAGGTTAGGTGAGTGGGCGAACACATGGCAGATGTAGTATAATGTGGATAAATGTAAGGTTATCCACTTTGGGGGCAAAAACACGAAGGCAGAATATTATCTGAATGGCGGCAGATTAGGAAAAGGGGAGGTGCACTGAGACCTGGGTGTCATGGTACATCAGTCATTGAAGGTTGGCATGCAGGTACAGGGGTGAAGGCAGCAAATTGGCCTTCATAGCAAAGGGATTTGAGTATAGGAGCAGCGAAGTCTTACTGCAGTTGTACAGGGCCTTGGTGAGGCCCCACCTGTAATATTGTGTTCAGTTTTGGTCTCCTAATCTGAGGAAGGACGTTCTTGCTCTTGAGGGAATGCAGCGAAGGTTCACCAGACTGATTCCCGGGATGGTAGGACTGACATATGAGGAGAGACTGGATCGACTGGCCCTGTATTCACTGGAGTTTAGAAGGATGAGAGGGGATCTCATAGAAACATATAAAATTCTGACGGGACTGGACAGGTTAGATGCAGGAAGAATGTTCCCGATGTTGGGGAAGTCTGGAACCAGTGGACACAGTCTAAGGATAACGGGTAAGCCATTTAGGACTGAGATGAGGAGGAACTTCTTCACTCAGAGAGTTGTTAACCTGTGGAATTCCCTACCGCAGAGAGTTGTTGATGCCAGTTCATTGGATATATTCAAGAGGGAGTTAGATATGGCCCTTGTGGCTAAAGGGATCAAAGAGTATGGAGAGAAAGCAGGAACGGGGTACTGAAGGAATGATCAACCATGATCTTATTGAATGGTGGTGCAGGCTCGAAGGGCCGGATGGCCTACTCCTGTACCTATTTTCTATGTTTCTATGTCACTGTATAATACTGGGGTAGAAACATAGAAACATAGAAAATGGTGCACGAGTAGGGCATTCAGCCCTTCGAGCCTGCACCACCATTCAATAATATCATGGCTGATCATTCCCTCAGTACCCCTTTCCTGCTTTCTCTCCATACCCCTTGATCCCTTTAGCCGTAAGGGCCATATCTAACTCCCTCTTGAATATAGCCAATGAACTGGCATCAACAACTCTCTGCGGCAGGGAATTCTAAAAGTTAACAACTCTCTGAGTGAAGAAGTTTCTCCTCATCTCAGTCCTAAATGGCCCACCCATTATCCTAAGACTGTGTCCCCTCGTTCTGGACTTCTCCATCATCGGGAACATTTTTCCTGCATCTCAGCTGTCCAGTCCTATCAGAATCTTATAAGTTTCTATGAGATTCCCTCTCATCCTTCTAAACTCCAGTGTATAAAGGGCCAGTTGATCCAGTCTCTCCTCATATGTCAGTCCCGCATCCCAGGAATCAATCTGGTGAACCTTCGCTGCATTCCCTCAATAGCAAGAACGTCCTTCCTCAGATTAGGAGACCAAAACTGAACACAATATTCCAGGTGAGGCCTCACCAAGGCCCTGTACAACTGCAGTAAGACCTCCCTGCTCCTATACTCAAAACCTCTAGCTCTGAAGGTCAACATACCATTTGCCTTCTTCACTGCCTACTGTACCTGCATGCCAACTTTCAATGACTGATGAACTATGACACCCAGGTCTCATTGCACCTCCCCCTTTCCTAATCTGCCACCATTCAGATAATATTCTGCCTTCGTGTTTTTGCCCCCAAAGTGGATAACCTCACATTTATCCACATTATACTGCATCTGCCATGCATTTGCCCACTCACCTAACCTGTCCAAGTCATAATGCAGCCTTTTAGCATCTTCCTCACAGTTCACACCCAGTTTAGTGTCATCTGTAAACTTGGAGATATTACACTCAATTCCATCATCTAAATCATTGTAAAGAGCTGAGGTCCCAGCACTGAGCCCTGCAGCACTCCACTAGTCACTGCCTGCCATTCTGAAAAGGACCCGTTTATCCCGACTCTCTGCTCCATGTCTGCCAACCAGTTCTCTATCCACATCAGTACATGACCCCCAAAACCATGTGCTTTGATTTTGCACACCAATCTCTTGTGTGGGACCTTGTCAAAAGCCTTTTGAAAGTCCAAATACACCACATCCACTGATTCTCCTTGTCCACTCTACTAGTTACATCCTCAAAAAATTCTAGAAGATTTGTCAAGTATGATTTCCCTTTCATAAATCCATGCTGACTTGGACCGATCCTGTCACTGCTTTCCAAATGCGCTGCTATTTCATCTTTAATAATTGATTCCAACATTTTTCCCATTACTGTTGTCAGGCTAATCGGTCTATAATTACCCGTTGTCTCTCTCCCTCTTTTTTAAACAGTGGTGTTACATTAGCTACCCTCCAGTCCATAGGAACGAATCCAGAGTCGATAGACTGTTGGAAAATGATCACCAATGCATCCACTATTTCTATGGCCACTTCCTTAAGTGCTCTTGGATGCAGAGTCTGTTACTGTATAACACTGGGGCACAGTACTGATGGGTACAGGTCTGTCACTGTAAAACACTGGCGTACAGTACTGGTAGGTGCAGGTCTGTCATTGTATAAAACTGGGGCACAGTACTGGTGGGTACAGGACTGCCACTGTATAACACTGGGGTACAGTACTGGTGGGTACAGGTCTGTCACTGTATAACACTGGGGTACAGTACGGGTGGGTACAGATCTGTCACTGTATAACACTGGGGTACAGTACTGGTGGGTACAGGTCGCTCACTGTATAACACTGGGGTACAGTACTGGTGGGTACAGGTCTGTCACTGTATAACACTGGGGTACAGTACTGGTGGGTACAGGTCTGTCACTGTATAACACTGGGGTACAGTACTGGTGGGTACAGGTCTGTCACTGTATAACACTGGGGTACAGTACTGGTGGGTACAGGTCTGTCACTGTATAACACTGGGGTACAGTACTGGTGGGTACAGGTCTGTCACTGTATAACACTGGGGTACTGTACTGGTGAGTACAGGTCTGTCACTGTATAACACTGGGGTACAGTACTGGTGGGTACAGGTCTGTCACTGTATAACACTGGGGTACAGTACTGGTGAGTACAGGTCTGTCACTGTATAACACTGGAGTACAGTACTGGTAGGTACAGGTCTGTCACTGTATAACACTGGGGTACAGGAGCGGTGGGTACAGGTCTGTCACTGTATAACACTGGGGTACAGTACTGGTGGGTACAGGTTTGTAACTGTATTACACTGGGGTACAGTACTGGTGGGTACAGGTCTGTCACTGTATAACACTGGGGTACAGTACTGGTGGGTACAGGTCTGTCACTGTATAACACTGCGGTACAGTACTGGTGGGTACAGGTCGCTCACTGTATAACACTGGGGTACAGTACTGGTGGGTACAGGTCTGTCACTGTATAACACTGGGATACAGTACTGGTGGGTACAGGTCTGTCACTGTATAACACTGGGGTACAGTACTGGTGGGTACAGGTTTGTAACTGTATTACACTGGGGTACAGTACTGGTGGGTACAGGTCTGTCACTGTATAACACTGGGGTACAGTACTGGTGAGTACAGGTCTGTCACTGTATAACACTGCGGTACAGTACTGGTGGGTACAGGTCGCTCACTGTATAACACTGGGGTACAGTACTGGTGGGTACAGGTCTGTCACTGTATAACACTGGGATACAGTACTGGTGGGTACAGGTCTGTCACTGTATAACACTGGGGTACAGTACTGGTGGGTACAGGTCTGTCACTGTATAACACTGGGGTACAGTACTGGTGAGTACAGGTCTGTCACTGTATAACACTGGAGTACAGTACTGGTAGGTACAGGTCTGTCACTGTATAACACTGGGGTACAGGAGTGGTGGGTACAGGTCTGTCACTGTATAACACTGGGGTACAGTACTGGTGGGTACAGGTTTGTAACTGTATTACACTGGGGTACAGTACTGGTGGGTACAGGTCTGTCACTGTATAACACTGGGGTACAGTACTGGTGGGTACAGGTCTGTCACTGTATAACACTGCGGTACAGTACTGGTGGGTACAGGTTTGTAACTGTATTACACTGGGGTACAGTACTGGTGGGTACAGGTCTGTCACTGTATAACACTGGGGTACAGTACTGGTGAGTACAGGTCTGTCACTGTATAACACTGCGGTACAGTACTGGTGGGTACAGGTCGCTCACTGTATAACACTGGGGTACAGTACTGGTGGGTACAGGTCTGTCACTGTATAACACTGGGATACAGTACTGGTGGGTACAGGTCTGTCACTGTATAACACTGGGGTACAGTACGGGTGGGTACATATCTGTCACTGTATAACACTGGGGTACAGTACTGGTGGGTACAGGTCTGTCACTGTATAACACTGGGGTACAGTACTGGTGGGTACAGGTCTGTCACTGTATAACACTGGGGTACAGTACTGGTGGGTACAGGTCTGTCACTGTATTACACCGGTGGGTAGCTGACGGACAGACTGTCCGGGGCTCTGTTCCTGGGTTTGCTGCCACTCTCAGTCCCTGGGAGGAGTTGCCAAGTCCTAGTTCCTGCCCTCAATGTATCCGCTTGAGCTCAGGGTGTAAACAAGACAAAGCACGTCAGGAAGTGGCAGCAACGCCTGTGTGTGCCATAGAGTGATGCAGCACAGGAGGCCTTTCGGCCCATCGTGTCTGTACTGGCTCTTTGATCGAGCCATCGATTAGTCCCAATCCCCCCCTACCTGTGCAAGCTTTTCTTCAATGTATTTACCCAATTCTCCTTTCAAAGTTACCATTGAATCTGCTCCCACTGCCCTTTCAGCCAGCGCATTCCAGATCACAACCCGCTGCAGAAAACAATGTCTCTTCCTCTCTCTGGTGCTTTTGCCAATCACCTTAAATCTGTGTCCTCTGGTTACCGACCCTCCTGCCACTGGAAGCAGTTTCGCCCCAGCTACTCTATCAAACCTGGTTGTTGACCAGGTCTGTCCTATCCGCTCTATCCAGGTCCCGCATAATTTTATACAGTTCAATAAGGTCACCCCTCAGCCTCCTCTGTTCCAAAGAAAACACACCCAGCCTATCCAATCTTTCCTCATCGCGAAAATTCTCCAGTCCAGGCAACATCCTCATAAATCTCCTCTTTACCCTCTCCAGTGCAATCACATATTTCCTGTAATGTGGTGACCAGAACTGCACGCAGTACTCCAGCTGTGGCCTAACTAGTATTTTATACAGTTCAAGCATAACCTCCCTGCTCTTGTATTCCATGCCTCAGCTAATAAAGGCCAGCATACCGAATTGCTGCTGTGAATATTCTCCCTTTGAAGCCGTCACTAATAACCTGAGCGAATGTCTTGCAGTCCAAGCTCATTGGAATGCTCAAAACTCGGGTTGAAAGTCAGGCTTGAATACTTTACACGTATCACACACAACATTTAAATGAGTGGCGCATCGAACATTACACATGCCGAGACTGGCATGGAGCTGGTAACTGAACGCTGGGCTCGGCAAACCTGCCTCTCCGGTTCCACAACAGCTCTTCACACACTCAGTGCAGTTGTGCCAGCTTATGTTGGTACATCCTCTGCACAAAGGGTTCCTTGGAAACCTGTTGGTGAGGTTACAGAACAGTTCTGAGCAACTGCCATCGACCAGAAACATTAACTCTGTTTCTCTCTCCACAGACACTGCCTGAGCCGCTCAGTGTTTCCAGCATTTTCTGTCTTTTTTTCAGAGTTCCAGCATCCGCAGTATTCTGCGTTTGTTTTATCTGCAATATAAACAGAGGCTGCGAAAATCCCAAAGCAACACTCAGATCTTTCAAGGAATCTGTATTAAAAAAAAACTTGTGTGCTGGAAGTTTGGTCGTTTTTCCACAATAGTTCCACTCCAGAGACTTGACCTCATAATCCAGGCTTGCATTCCAGTACTGAGGGAGTGCTGCACTGACGGAGGGGCAGTTCTGTTGGAGGGGCAATACACAGGGAGCGCCGCACTGTCGGAGGGGCGGTACTGAGGGAGCAATGCACTGTCGGAGGGGCGATACACAGGGAGCGCCGCACTGTCGGAGGGGCGGTACTGAGGGAGTGCTGCACTGTCGGAGGAGCAGTACTGAGCGAGCGCCGCACTGTCGGAGGGGCAGTACTGCGAGAGTGATGCACTGTCAGATGGGCAGTACTGAGGGAGCAATGCACTGTCGGAGGGGCGGTACTGAGGGAGCAATGCACTGTCGGAGGGGCGATACACAGGGAGCGCCGCACTGTCGGAGGGGCGGTACTGAGGGAGCGATGCACTGTCGGAGGGGCGGTACTGAGGGAGTGCTGCACTGTCGGATGGGCATACAGAGGGAGCAATGCACTGTCAGAGGGGCTGTACTGTTGGAGGGGCAGTACTGAGGGAGTGCTGCAGTGTCAGTGGTCTATTTTCCGGATGAGACATTAAACTGAGGCCTCTTCTGTCCTCTCAGGTGGGTGTAAAAGATCCAATGCACTATATTGAAGAAGAGCAGGGGAGTTATCCCCGGGGCCAATATTTATCCCTCAATCAACATCACTGAAACAGTTTATCTGGGTCATCATCACATTACCGTTTGTGGGAGCTTGCTGTGTGCAAACTGGCTGCTGTATTTCCTACATTATGACAGCGACTGCACTTCAAATGTACTTATTGAGCTGTGAAGCACTTTGGGATGTGGTGACAGGCGCTTTAGCAATGCAGTCGATCTAGTTTTTTGCTGCAGTCGATCTAGTTTTTTGCACAGTGAGATATTAATGGGAGTAAATTAATCCTTATTTACAAATACAATATGCTATTTTCTGAATGTGTGTTTCTTTCCAAAAAGCATTTCTCTCTTCACCTGCAAGAGTTGCCAAGATATTTCTCAGACCTGGTTTGTTGCACTGTCTCTGGACTTCTCGTCACCTGCAGTGCTGTTTAACACCGATATCTGCTAACTTCTGCCAGTGACAGTCTGCAACGATATTGGGATCAGTACTTGAAAAGTGTCCAGTGTGTGAATATTGAGGTGAGATGCACTGGACAATTTCACATTCCCACAGGAATCACGGGATAGCAATCTGGAGTAGGAATTCGAAAGGGACGGTAAAGTGTAAAGGCGACGTCGGCACAAGGGAAGTAGCCGATTGGTGAGTAGTGGGCGAGTGGTTTAAGTTGGTACAGGTTGCACCTCCCTATCCGGCACCCTCAGGACCTGGCCTGTGTCGAACAAGGGGTTTTGCCGGATGAGGGGAGGTCAGCGGCCCGAGGTTGGGGCGGGGGGGGAAGAGGTCGGCACACCGAGCGGGCCCGAAGTGTCGGCGGGCCCCAGTGGGCCGAGTGTCGGCGGGCCCCAGTGGGTGTTGACACAGCCCCAGCGAGTGTCGGCGGGCCCCAGTGGGTGTTGACACAGCCCCAGCGAGTGTCGGCAGGCCCCAGTGGGCCGAGTGTCGGCGGGCCCCAGTGGGTCGAGTGTCGGCGGGGCCCCACTGGGTCGAGTGTCGGCGGGCCCCACTGGGTCGAGTGTCGGCGGGCCCCAGTGGGCCGAGTGTCGGCGGGCCCCAGTGGGCTGAGTGTCGGCGGGCCCCAGTGGGCCGAGTGTCGGCGGGCCCCAGTGGGCCGAGTGTCGGCGGGCCCCAGTGGGCCGAGTGTCGGCGGGCCCCAGTGGGCCGAGTGTCGGCGGGCCCCAGTGGGCCGAGTGTCGGCGGGCCCCAGTGGGCCGAGTGTCGGCGGGCCCCAGTGGGTGTTGACACAGCCCCAGCGAGTGTCGGCAGGCCCCAGTGGGCTGAGTGTCGGCGGGCCCCAGCGAGTGTCGGCAGGCCCCAGTGGGCTGAGTGTCGGCGGGCCCCAGCGAGTGTCGGCGGGCCCCAGTGGGCTGAGTGTCGGCGGGCCCCAGTGGGCCGAGTGTCGGCGGGCCCCAGTGGGCCGAGTGTCGGCGGGCCCCAGTGGGCCGAGTGTCGGCGGGCCCCAGTGGGCCGAGTGTCGGCGGGCCCCAGTGGGCCGAGTGTCGGCGGGCCCCAGTGGACCGAGTGTCGGCGGGCCCCAGTGGGCTGAGTGTCGGCGGGCCCCAGCGAGTGTCGGCGGGCCCCAGTGGGCCGAGTGTCGGCGGGCCCCAGTGGGCCGAGTGTCGGCGGGCCCCAGTGGACCGAGTGTCGGCGGGCCCCAGTGGGCCGAGTGTCGGCGGGCCCCAGTGGGCCGAGTGTCGGCGGGCCCCAGTGGACCGAGTGTCGGCGGGCCCCAGTGGGCTGAGTGTCGGCGGGCCCCAGCGAGTGTCGGCGGGCCCCAGTGGGCCGAGTGTCGGCGGGCCCCAGTGGGCCGAGTGTCGGCGGGCCCCAGTGGGCGGAGTGTCGGCGGGCCCCAGCGAGTGTCGGCGGGCCCCAGTGGGCCGAGTGTCGGCGGGCCCCAGTGAGTGTCGGCGGGCCCCAGTGGGCCGAGTGTCGGCGGGCCCCAGTGGGCCGAGTGTCGGCGGGCCCCAGTGGGCCGAGTGTCGGCGGGCCCCAGTGGGCCGAGTGTCGGCGGGCCCCAGTGGACCGAGTGTCGGCGGGCCCCAGTGGGCTGAGTGTCGGCGGGCCCCAGCGAGTGTCGGCGGGCCCCAGTGGGCCGAGTGTCGGCGGGCCCCAGTGGACCGAGTGTCGGCGGGCCCCAGTGGGCCGAGTGTCGGCGGGCCCCAGTGGGCCGAGTGTCGGCGGGCCCCAGTGGACCGAGTGTCGGCGGGCCCCAGTGGGCTGAGTGTCGGCGGGCCCCAGCGAGTGTCGGCGGGCCCCAGTGGGCCGAGTGTCGGCGGGCCCCAGTGGGCCGAGTGTCGGCGGGCCCCAGTGGGCGGAGTGTCGGCGGGCCCCAGCGAGTGTCGGCGGGCCCCAGTGGGCCGAGTGTCGGCGGGCCCCAGTGAGTGTCGGCGGGCCCCAGTGGGCCGAGTGTCGGCGGGCCCCAGTGGGCAGAGTGTCGGCGGGCCCCAGTGGGCCGAGTGTCGGCGGGGCCCCACTGGGTCGAGTGTCGGCGGGGCCCCAGTGGGCCGAGTGTCGGCGGGCCCCAGTGGGCAGAGTGTCGGCGGGGCCCCACTGGGTCGAGTGTCGGCGGGGCCCCACTGGGTCGAGTGTCGGCGGGCCCCAGTGGGCAGAGTGTCGGCGGGCCCCAGTGGGCCGAGTGTCGGCGGGCGGGGCCCCAGTGGGCCGAGTGTCGGCGGGCCCCAGTGGGCAGAGTGTCGGCGGGCCCCAGTGGGTCGAGTGTCGGCGGGGCCCCACTGGGTCGAGTGTCGGCGGGGCCCCACTGGGTCGAGTGTCGGCGGGCCCCAGTGGGTCGAGTGTCGGCGGGGCCCCACTGGGTCGAGTGTCGGCGGGCCCCAGTGGGTCGAGTGTCGGCGGGCCCCAGTGGGTCGAGTGTCGGCGGGGCCCCACTGGGTCGAGTGTCGGCGGGCCCCAGTGGGTCGAGTGTCGGCGGGCCCCAGTGGGTCGAGTGTCGGCGGGGCCCCACTGGGTCGAGTGTCGGCGGGGCCCAGTGGGCCGAGTGTCGGCGGGCCCCAGTGGGCCGAGTGTCGGCGGGCCCCAGCGAGTGTCGGCGGGCCCCAGTGGGCCGAGTGTCGGCGGGCCCCAGTGGGCCGAGTGTCGGCGGGCCCCAGTGGGCCGAGTGTCGGCGGGCCCCAGCGAGTGTCGGCGGGCCCCAGTGGGCCGAGTGTCGGCGGGCCCCAGTGGGCCGAGTGTCGGCGGGCCCCAGTGGGCCGAGTGTCGGCGGGCCCCAGTGGGCAGAGTGTCGGCGAGCCCCAGTGGGCCGAGTGTCGGCGGGCCCCAGTGGGCCGAGTGTCGGCGGGCCCCAGTGGGCAGAGTGTCGGCGGGCCCCAGTGGGCCGAGTGTCGGCGGGCCCCAGTGGGCCGAGTGTCGGCGGGCCCCAGTGGGCAGAGTGTCGGCGGGCCCCAGTGGGCCGAGTGTCGGCGGGCCCCAGTGGGCCGAGTGTCGGCGGGCCCCAGTGGGCCGAGTGTCGGCGGGCCCCAGTGGGCCGAGTGTCGGCGGGCCCCAGTGGGCCGAGTGTCGGCGGGCCCCAGTGGGCCGAGTGTCGGCGGGCCCCAGTGGGCTGAGTGTTGGCGGGCCCCAGTGGGCCGAGTGTCGGCGGGCCCCAGTGGGCTGAGTGTCGGCGGGCCCCAGTGGGCCGAGTGTCGGCGGGCCCCAGTGGGCCGAGTGTCGGCGGGCCCCAGTGGGCCGAGTGTCGGCGGGCCCCAGTGGGCCGAGTGTCGGCGGGCCCCAGTGGGCCGAGTGTCGGCGGGCCCCAGTGGGCTGAGTGTTGGCGGGCCCCAGTGGGCCGAGTGTCGGCGGGCCCCAGTGGGCTGAGTGTCGGCGGGCCCCAGTGGGCCGAGTGTCGGCGGGCCCCAAAGGTGGGGTGGAGGTTGGCCGTGTTCTGCCCATGCGCCCCCGGCCGCCGGAGTGATGCCGGACGAGAGGTGGTGCCGGATAAGGGAGTCCCGGGTAAGGGAGGTCCAATCCTGTACTTAGTCTTTAAATAAAGGTTAGTTCTTAGTCCTTTAAATAAAGGAGCCGCAATTAAATTGATCACGGATTTTTCTAATCTAAAACAACTACTTAATTAAATCAGCTGATTGCTCAGTAGTTGCTGGGTGTGTTTTGCTGCGGCTTAGAGTTCTGTGTAACTGGAGGGATGGCAGTCCCGTGGAGTGTACGTCCTGCGGCATGTGGGAAGTCCTGGACGCTTCATGCAGCTGGATGACCACATGTACAGGAGGTGTCTCCAGCTGCACCAACTCGAGCTCCGCGTTTCGGAGCTTGAGCGACGGCTGGAGTCACTGCGGTGCATCCGCGAGACTGAGAGCTACGTGGATATCACATTTCTAGAGGTGGTCACCCCGCAGCTTAAGAGTGTGCAGGCAGAGAGGGAGTGGGTGACCACCAGACACAAGAGGAGGACTAGGCAGGTAGGGCAGGAGTCTCGCTCTACAACTGGTATTCTCTTCTGAGTACCAGTGAGGGCGATGGTTCTTCTGGGGAGTGCAGCCAGAGCCAAGTCCACGGTACCACGGGTGGCTCAGCTGCACAGGGCGGGGGGCGGGGGGAGGAAGAAGAATGGAAGAGCTATAGTGGTAGGGGATTCAATCGTCAGGGGAGCAGACAGGTGTTTCTGCGGCCGCAGACATGACTCCAGGATGGTATGTTGCCTCCCTGGTTCCAGAGTCAAGGATGTCACTGAGCGGCTGCAGGGCATTCTGGGGGGAGAGGGTGAACAGCCAGAGGTCGTGGTCCATATCGGGACCAATGACTTAGGTAGAAAGAGGGATGAGGTCCTGCAGGCAGAGTTTAGGGAGCTAGGAGAGAGAGATTTAAAAGCAGGACCTCAAAGGTAGTAATCTCCGGATTACTCCCGGTGCCACGTGCTAGTGAGTACAGAAAATAGGAGGATAGAGCAGATGAATGCGTGGCCGGAGAGATGGTGCAGGAGGGAGGGCTTTAGTTTCCTGAGGCATTGGGACCGTTTCTGGGGGAGGTGGGACCTGTACAAGCCGGATAGGATGTATCACAACAGGGAGGGAACCAATATCCTCGCAGGGGGGGGGGGGGTCGTTGCTGGTGCTGTTGGGGAGGGTTTAAACTCATCATCATCATCATCATCATCATCATCATCATCATAGGCAGTCCCTCGGAATCGAGGAAGACTTGCTTCCACTCCTGAAGTGAGTTTTCTGGTGGCTGAACAGTCCAATACGAGAGCCACAGACCCTGTCACAGGTGGGACAGACATTTGTCAAGGGAAGGGGTGGGTGGGACTGGTTTGCCGCACGCTCCTTCCGCTGCCTGCACCTGACCTCGTCACACGCTCGGCGTTGAAATTCAAAGAGCTCAACGCCCTCCCAGATGCACTTTCTCCACCTAGGGCGGTCTTCGGCCAGGGACTCCCAGGTGTCAGTGGTGATGTCGCACTTTATCAGGGAGGCTTTGAGGGTGTCCTTGTAACGTTTCCGCTGCCCACCTTTGGCTCGTTTGTCGTGAAGGAGCTCCACATAAAGCATTTGCTTTGGGAGTCTCGTGTCTGGCATGCGAACTATGTGGCCTGCCCAGCGAAGCTGATCGAGTGTGGTCAGTGCTTCAATACCGGGGATGTTAGCCTGGTCGAGGACACTGATGTTGGTGCGTCTGTCCTCCCAGGGGATTTGCAGGATCTTGCGGAGACATCGTTGGCGATATATCTCCAGCGACTTTGAGGTGTCTTCTGTACATGGTCCATGCCTCTGATTCGTACAGGAGGGCGGGAATTACTACAGCCCTGTCGACCATGAGTTTGGTCGTAGATCTGAGGGCCTGGTCTTTGAACACTCTTTTCCTCAGGCGGCCGAAGGTTGCACTGGTGCACTGGAGGCGATGTTGAATCTCCACATCAATGTCTGCTTTTGTTGATAAGAGGCTCCCGAGGTATGGGAGGTGGTCCACGTTGTCCAGGGCCGTGCCGTGGGTCTTGATGATTGGAGGCTCAGTGCTGTGCGGCGAGGACAGGCTGGTGGAGGACCTTTGTCTTACGGATGTTAAACGTTAAGGCCCATGCTTTCATATGCCTCAGTGAATACATTGACTATATCCTGGAGTTCAGCCTCTGAATGTGCGCAGACGCAGGCGTCGTCCGCCTACTGCAGCTCAACGACAGAGGTTGGGGTGATCTTGGACCTGGCCTGGAGGCGAAGTAGGTTAAACAGCTTCCCACTCGTTCTGTAGTTTAGTTCCACTCCAGCGGGGAGCTTGTTGACTGTGAGATGGAGCATGGCGGCGAGGAAGATTGAGAAGAGAGTTGCTGTTGGGGAGGGTTTAAACTAGCTGGCAGGGGGATGGGAACCTGAGAATAGATCACTCGGGAGGGGAGTAAAGCTGGAATTGGAAAGCAAAAATGTAGAATTTAAAGGACAGAGGAAACAAGGGGTAGTCAACAAGGAGGTCAGGCTGTGCTAAATGGTATAGACTTCAATGCAAGGAGTATAGCGAATAAGACAGATGATCTGAGAGCACAGTAAACACTTGGGAGTATAACATTATAGTCATTACAAAGACAGGGCTGAAAGAGGGGCAGGTTTGGCAGCTCAACATTCCTGGTTACAGAGTTTTCAGACGGGATAGAGAGCAGGTAAAATGGGGGGGAGGGGGTGGCGGTATTGATTAAAGAAAATATTACATCTGTGAGGAGGGATGATATGTTAGAGGGATCATCATATGTGAAACTGAAAAATAGAAAAGGGGCAATCATACTGCGTGTACTAAAGACCCTGAAACAGTGAGAGGGAGATAGAAGAGCAAATATGTCGGCAAATTTCTAAAAATTGCAAAAACTATAGGGCAGTAATAGTGGGAGATTTCAGCTGTCCTAATATTGGGCTCAATTTTCCCCAAATCCGTTTTTTTGGCGTATTTGAAGAGTTACACCCATTTTTTGGGGCCCAACTACACCAAAAGAAAAATCATCCAACTTTCCCAGTTTGAATTGTTGATTTTGGCCCCGCCTAGCCTGTCCTTTAGCTTTGGGGGTGGAGCCCAAGATCTGCGCCAAGAAGATTGCGTTGCCAGGGTAACGAGGCAGGAAAGTGAAACATACAACACATTCTGGCCTGCTCACAGCAACCTGCACAAGCACAGTGCGGCAGCTTACCAGCATTAAATTATTAAAGAGTTTACGCCAAAGGTCTATCGCCCCCTTTCCCCACCCCCCCTTCCCCCCGCCGCCCCAGTGCTGGGTGCCAGGTGCCACTCCGAACCCTGGACAAAAGGCCTCCCTCCTCCCTGTTGCTGCTACTACATAAGGTGGTTAAGAAGGCATACGGAATACCTGCCTTTATTAGCCGAGGCATGGAATACAAGAGCAGGGAGGTTATGCTTGACCTGCATAAAACACTAGTTAGGCCACAGCTGGAGTACTGCGTGCAGTTCTGGTCACCGCATTACAGGAAGGGTGTGATTGCACTGGAGAGGGTACAGAGGAGATTTACGAGGATGTTGCCGGGAGTGGAGAATCGTAGCTATGAGGATCGATTGGATAGGCTGGATTTGCGTTCAATGGAACAGAGGAGGCTGAGGGGAGACCTCATTGAGGTGTATAACATTACGAGGGGCCAATATATAGTGGCTAGAAAGGGCCTATTTCTATTAGTAGAGGGGGTCAATAACCAGGGGGCAGAAATTTAAAGTAATTGGTAGGAGGTTTAGAGGGGAGTTGAGGGGAATTTTTTTCATGCAGAGGGTTGTAGGGGTCTGGAACTCACTGCCTGAAAGGGTGGTAGAGGCAGAAACCCTCACCACATTTAAAAAGTACTTGGATGTGCACTTGAAGTGCCGTGACCTGCAGGGCTACGGACCGAGAGCTGGAAAGTGGGATAGCTCTTTGTCGGCCAACGCAGACACGATGGGTCAAAATGGCCTCCTTCCGTGCTGTAAACTTCGATGATTCTATGAATTCTGGCCGGACCCTCTCCACGGCCGCCCCCGTCGAGTGGGCAAAAATTTGGCAGATGGAGTATAATGTGGGAAAATGTGAGGTTATACATTTTAGCAGAAAAAATAAAAAAGCAAATTATTAATTAAATGGAGAAAAATGGCAAAGTGTTGCAGTGCAGAGGGACCTGGGGGTCCTTGTACATGAAACACAAAAAGTTAGTACGCAGGTACAGCAAGTAATCAGGAAGACAAATGGAATGTTGTCCTTTATTGCAAGGGGGATGGAGTATAAAAGCAGAGAAGTCCTGCTACAACTGTACAGGGTACTGGTGAGGCCACACCTGGAGTACTGTGTACAGTTTTGGTTCTAGGTATTTAAGGAGGAATATACTTGCATTGGAGGCTGTTCAGAGAAGGTTCACTAGGTTGATTCTGGAGATGAAGGAGTTGACTTTTGAGGAAAGGTTGAGTAGGTTGGGCCTATACACAGTGAAGTTCTGAAGAACGTGAGGTGATTTTATCGAAACATACAAGATAATGAGGGGGCCGACAAGGTGGATGCAGAGAGGATATTTCCACTCAAAGGGGAAACTAAAACTAGGGGACATAGTCTCAGAATAAGGGGCCGCCCATTTAAAACTGAGATGAGGAGGAATTTCTTCTCTCAGAGGGTTGTAAATCTGTGGAATTCTCTGCCCCAGAGAGCTGTGGAGGCTGGGTCATTGAATATATTGAAGGCAGAATTACAGATTTTTGAGCGACAAGGGAGTAAAGGGTTATGGGGAGCGGGCAGGGAAGTGGAGCTGAGTCCATGATCAGATCAGCCATGATCGTATTAAATGGCGGAGCAGGCTCGAGGGGCCGTATGGCCTACTCCTGCTCCTAATTCTTGTGTTCACTCCACCCCCACGCCCGTCCTCCGTACCCCCACTCCACCAGGCCCCCCACACCCCGCCCACATTACACCCCTGTCACTCCGGCCCCCTCCCCACTCCATCCCACCCCGACCGACAGCTCACTGGCCACAGAACTGCAATGTACCTGGGCCCCTCCTGCTTTCTGCACCTCGGCGACGCCCTGGTGAATGTTTGGAACCAGATAGATCTGTCAACCTTGAGATCCTTACGTTTCTGGTGCCCAAGGCTTGTTCAAGATATTATTGGAAAACGAACTGTAGCATTTTGCAGCAGCCACCAAGAATCTGTTCAGTTTGAATCACAAATTCTGCTGTGCAAACTTTCATTGGTGCAATCGCTTCTGTTCGCGACGGTGCATCTCGGTGCCGGGGTTTTCAGGCAGCCAGTATAACCATCAAACTCACCCAGGGTCAGCAATGCTCCCTCTCATTTATTTTGCATGTGCGGCCCCTTTCACAGGCTGCATTGCAAATTCCCGTTTTCAGACATACGCGGTGTTTCCATGGTAACGATGTTGAGCGGCCTGTGAGGAACCTCCAGACCACTGTTTGGTCACACAGCTCAACGAGAACATTGAGGCCAAGTACAGCACGGGGTTAGATACAGAGTAAAGCTCCCTCTACACTGCCCCATCAAACACTCCCAGGGCAGGTACAGCACAGGGTTAGATACAGAGTAAAGCTCCCTCTACACTGCCCCATCAAACACTCCCAGGGCAGGTACAGCACAGGGTTAGATACAGAGTAAAGCTCCCTCTACACTGCCCCATCAAACACTCCCAGGGCAGGTACAGCACAGGGTTAGATACAGAGTAAAGCTCCCTCTACACTGCCCCATCAAACACTCCCAGGGCAGGTACAGCACGTGGTTAGATACAGAGTAAAGCTCCCTCTACACTGCCCCATCAAACACTCCCAGGGCAGGTACAGCACGGGGTTAGATACAGAGTAAAGCTCCCTCTACACTGCCCCATCAAATACTCCCAGTGCAGGTACAGCACGGGGTTAGATACAGAGTAAAGTTCCCTCTACACTGCCCCATCAAACACTCCCAGTGCAGGTACAGCATGGCTTAGATACAGAGTAAAGCTCCCTCTACACTGTCCCATCAAACACTCCCAGTGCAGGGATAGCACGGATTAGATATAGAGTAAAGCTCCCTCTACATTGTCCCATCTAATACTACCAGGGCAGGTACCCATGTTAGCTGACATTGTTAACGGTTCTCTCTCCTCAGGTACTGTTCCCCTCTCCCTCAAACCTGCCGTCATCGCCCCTCCTCTGCAACAGTACCGAAACGGCTCTCATCAAAGTCACAAATGACATCCTTTGTGACTGTGACAAAGGTAAACTATCCCTCCTCGTCCTTCTCGACCTGTCTGCAGCCTTTGACACAGTTGACCACTCTATCCTCCTCCAACGCCTCTCCACCATTGTCCAGCTGGGTGGGGCTGCTTTCTTATCTATCGAATTGTAGCCAAAGAATCACCTGCAACACTTCTCTTCCCACTCCAGCATCGTTACCTCTGGTGTCCCCCAAGGATCTATCCTTGCCTCCTCCTAGTTCTCATTTACATACTGCCCCTTGGTGACATCATCCGAAATCACAGCGTCAGTTTCCACATGTACGCTGACGGCATCCAGCTCTACCTCACCATCACTTCTCTCGACCCCTCCAAGGTCTCTAAATTGTCAGACTGCTTGTCCCACATCCAGTTCTGGATCAGCAGAAATTTTCTCCAATTAAATATTGGGAAGACTGAAGCCATTGTTTTCGGTCTCCGCCACAAAACTGCGTTCCCGAGACACTGACTCCATCCCTCTTCCCAGAGGTTGAACCACCCTGAAATGAGCTTCCCACCACATATCCGCAGCATAACTAAGACTGTGTATTTCCACCTCCCTAACATCGCCCGTCTCTGCCCCTGCCTCAGCTCATCTGCTGCTGAAACCTTAAACCATGCCTTTGTTATCTCTAGTCGTAAATATTCCAACGCACTCCTGACTGGCCGCCAAAATTCTACCCTACTTAAACTTCAGGTGATCCAAAACTCGGCAGCCCGTGTCCTAACTCGCACCAAGTCCTGTTCAGCCATCGCCCCCGTGCTCGCTGACCTACATTGGCTTCCGGTTAAGCAATACCTCTATTTCAAAATTCTCATTCTTATTTTCAAATCCCTCCATGGCCCTCGCCCCTCCCTATCTCTGTAATTTCCTCCAGCCCCACAACCCCCTGAGATCTATGCACTCCTCTAATTCTACCCTCTTGAGCATCCCTGATTATAATCGCTCAACCATTGGTGGCCGTGCTTTCTGTTGCCTGGGCCCCAAGCTCTGGAACTCCCTGCCTAAACCTCTCCGCCTCTCTACCTCTCTTTCCTCCTTTAAGACGCTCCTCCAAACCTACCTCTTTGATCAAGCTTCACCTGCCCTAATTTCTCCTCGTGCGACTCGGTGTCAAATCTTTGGTCTCATAATGCTCCTGTGAAGCACCTTGGGACGTTTTACTATGTTAAAGGCGCTATATAAATGCAAGTTGTTGTTCTGTGCTCAAGTTTGTGGAATGGAATGTGAACCAACGACCTTCTCGCTCAGAGGCGTGAATGCTACTACCAAGCCAAGCTGATACGGAGTAATTCTTATCGATGACCTTCAATGGGAGGAGATGTAGCTGATTTGACATGAATTGGCGGGATGATTTTGTGTACCAAGTGGTGCAATACTTCACACATCTCTGGGGGAGACACTGTCAGTCAGGGCCAGTCTGAGACAGGGAGAGGTAGCCAGCAGGAAGTGAGAAGATAAGCAGAGGAAACGCTTTGTTACAGTGTCTGTGCAATCAGCTGAGTGGAAACAATCTAAAGGTATTTAGCATTCCCAAGAAATGGAATCCAATTGTACAATTTCGAGGCACAGCCAATGCATTTCGGCGACATTTTGTACAAAAATGTTTCGAAAGGTCAAGGGCTACATGACGATCAGCAATACTGCTCAAACCCACTGTCCAGCCTGGGACTGACCACTGAGGTCCCAGGGCTCAAACCCACTGTCCAGCCTGGGACTGACCACTGAGGTCCCAGGGCTCAAACCCACTGTCCAGCCTGGGACTGACCACTGAGGTCCCAGGGCTCAAACCCACTGTCCAGCCTGGGACTGACCACTGAGGTCCCAGGGCTCAAACCCACTGTCCAGCCTGGGACTGACCACTGAGGTCCCAGGGCTCAAACCCACTGTCCGCCTGGGACTGACCACTGAGGTCCCAGGGCTCAAACCCACTGTCCAGCCTGGGAATGACCACTGAGGTCCCAGGGCTCAAACCCACTGTCCGCCTGGGACTGACCACTGAGGTCCCAGGGCTCAAACCCACTGTCCAGCCTGGGACTGACCACTGAGGTCCCAGGGCTCAAACCCACTGTCCAGCCTGGGACTGACCACTGAGGTCCCAGGGCTCAAACCCACTGTCCGCCTGGGACTGACCACTGAGGTCCCAGGGCCCAAACCCACTGTCCAGCCTGGGACTGACCACTGAGGTCCCAGGGCTCAAACCCACTGTCCAGCCTGGGACTGACCACTGAGGTCCCAGGGCTCAAACCCACTGTCCGCCTGGGACTGACCACTGAGGTCCCAGGGCTCAAACCCACTGTCCGCCTGGGACTGACCACTGAGGTCCCAGGGCCCAAACCCACTGTCCGCCTGGGACTGACCACTGAGGTCCCAGGGCCCAAACCCACTGTACAGCCTGGGACTGACCACTGAGGTCCCAGGGCCCAAACTCACTGTCCGCCTGGGACTGACCACTGAGGTCCCAGTGTCCAAACCCACTGTCCAGTCTGGGACTGACCACTGAGGTCCCAGGGCCCAAATCCACTGTCCAGTCTGGGACTGACCACTGAGGTCCCAGGGCCCAAACCCACTGTCCAGCCTGGGACTGACCACTGAGGTCCCAGGGCCCAAACCCACTGTCCAGCCTGGGACTGACCACTGAGGTCCCAGAGCCCAAACCCACAGTCCAGCCTGGGACTGACCACTGAGGTCCCAGGGTCCAAACCCACTGTCCAGCCTGGGACTGACCACTGAGGTCCCAGGACCCAAACCCACTGTCCAGTCTGGGACTGACCACTGAGGTCCCAGGGCCCAAACCCACTGTCCAGCCTGGGACTGACCACTGAGGTCCCAGGGCCCAAAGCCACTGTCCAGCCTGGGACTGACCACTGAGGTCCCAGGACCCAAACCCACTGTCCCCAGGACCCAAACCCACTGTCCAGCCTGGGACTGACCACTGAGGTCCCAGGGCCCAAACCCACTGTCCAGCCTGGGACTGACCACTGAGGTCCCAGGACCCAAACCCACAGTCCAGCCTGGCAGTGACCACTGAGGTCCTAGGGCCCAAACCCACTGTCCAAGCTCTGGAACTCCCTCCCTAAACCTCTCCGCCTCCCTCTCCTTCTTTAAGACGCTCCTTAAAACCTACCTCTTTGACCAAGCTTTTGGTTACTTGCCATAATTTCTTATGTGGCTCAGTGTCAAATTTAATTGTTTTGTCTTAAAACACTCCTGTGAAGCGTCTTTGGACGTTTTACTACTTTAAAGGCGCTATATAAATACAAGTTGTTGCTGTTATTCAGGGTTTGGGGTCCAAGCCAAACTTCCTGCTCCTGGTTGCTAATGATTCCTGCTGTAAACTGTGTGAGAGTGTGAATGTGTGTGAGTATGAATGTGTGTGAGAGTGGAGTGTGAGAGTGTGAGAGTGTGAGAGTGTGTGAGTGCGCGTGTGTGAGAGTGCGCGTGAGAGTGCATGTATGTGAGAGTGTGTGCGTGCTTGTGAGAGTGTGTGCGTGCGTGCGAGTGCGTGAGTGTGTATGTGAAAGTGTATATGTGAGAGTGTGTGTGAGTGTGTATACAAGTATGTGTGTGAGAGTGTGTGTGTATGAGAGTGTGTGAGCGTGTGCGTGAGTGTGAGTGAGTGAGTGTGTGAGAGAGGGTGTGAGAGTGTGCGTGTGAGAGAGTGTGTGTATGAGAGAGTGTGTGTATGAGAGAGTGTGTGTATGAGAGAGTGTGTGTGTGAGAATGTGTGTGAGTGTGTGTGTGAGGGTGGGTACGTGAGAGTGTACCAGTGTGCAAGTGTGTGTGAGTGAGTGTGCAAATGTGTGAGAGTGTGTGTGTGCGTATGTCAGTGTGTGAGTGTGAGAGAGTGGGTGTGTGTGCGAGTGTGTGTGAGTGAGTGAGTGAGTGAGTGTGAGTGTGCGAGTATATGAGAGAATGTGTGCGAGTGAGCATATGTCAGTGTATGAGTGATTGTGAGCGTGTGCATGAGTATATAAGTGTGTTATTGAGAGTGTGAATGTGTGTGCGAGACTTTGTGTGAGTGTGTGAGTGTGTGTGTGAGTGTGTGTGTGAGCGTGAATGTGAGAGTGTGTGTGTGAATCTGTGTGAGAGTGTATGAGTTTGTGTGAGTGTCTGTGTGTGCAATATGAGTGTGTGTGCGCGTGTGCAAGTGAATGTGCGTGCAAGTGTGAGCGTGAGAGTTTGTGTGTGACTGTATGTGTGAGAGAGTGTGTGAGATCTTGTTTGTGAGCATGTATGAATGTGTGTGAATTTGTGAGAGAGTTTGGTTGCATGTGAGAGAGTGTGCGTGAGAGTGTGAGAGTGTGTGTGTGTGTGTATGAGTATGTGTGAGTTTGTGAGAGTGTGTGAGAGCATGTATGAGTGTGTGTAACTGTGTGTGTGTGTGTGTGTGTTTGAATGTGTGTTTGTGTGAGTGTGTGTTTTGTGTGTTTCTGTGCATGTGTGTGTGTGTGAGTTTGTTTGAGAGAGAGTGTGTGTGAGTTTGTTTGTGAGAGAGTGTGTGTGAGTGTGTGTTTGTGAGTTTGTTTGAGTGTGCGTGTGAGAGCGCGTGTTTGTGTGAGAGTGCGTGTTTGTGTGGTTGTGTGTGTGTGTGAGTTTGTTTGAGTGTGCATGTGTGTGCGTGTGTGTGCATGTTTGTGTGAGAGTGTGTGTTTGTGTGTTTGTGTGTTTCTGTGTGTGTGTGTGAGTTTGTTTGAGTGTGCGTGTGAGAGTGCATGTTTGTGTGGTTGTGTGTGTGTGTGTGTTTGTTTGAGTGTGTGTGTGAGTTTGTTTGAGTGTGCATGTGTGTGCGTGTGTGTGCATGTTTGTGTGAGAGTGTGTGTTTGTGTGTTTGTGTGTTTCTGTGTGTGTGTGTGAGTTTGTTTGAGTGTGCGTGTGAGAGTGCGTATTTGTGTGGTTCTGTGTGTGTGTGTGAGTTTGTTTGAGTGTGCGTGTGAGAGTGCGTGTTTGTGTGAGAGTGCGTGTTTGTGTGGTTGTGTGTGTGTGTGTGAGTTTGTTTGAGTGTGCGTGTGAGAGTGCGTGTTTGTGTGAGAGTGCGTGTTTGTGTGGTTGTGTGTGTGTGTGTGTGTGTGAGTTTGTTTGCGTGTGCGCGTGTGTGAGTTTGTTTGTGTGTGGGGTTTAACGAGGATGAGAATTTTAAATTGGAGGCATTGGGGAATGTGGAGCCAGTGCAGGTCAGCGAGCACAGGGGGGATGCACAGGGGCAGATTGGTACAGGAGGGGACACAGACAGCAGGGTCTTGGTTTAGCTGAAGTTGAAAGGTTGGAGATGAGAGGCCAAGAGGAGAATGTTGGAATCGTCAAGTCTGGAGGTGGCACAAAGCCCCTCCGGCTGATGAACTCTCTCGCTCTAGCTGTGTTTTGAAATTGCCCAATAAGGAAATGTGCATCTTTATGGGAAATCATAAGACACAGAGTCAAAATCTGAGACATCTGTACTCCCAAATCGGTCTGCTATTTGGTGATTTTAAAAGAAAAATGCCCCACCTCAGCTCCTGCACAGGCATGTTATTGTCAAGATCTGTAATAGTCACTGAACCATAAAAATGATCGAACGAGCAGCCTTAGAATATAAATAAAACACAGAGCAAATCCGTAACCACAGAGTGTCTACAGAGACAGGCACCGAAATATATGCAAACCCACGCACACCCGTACACAGAAACACACATAGTCAGATGCAGACACACATGCAGATAGAGATAGACACACAGAGACAGATACAATGCACATACAGTCAGACACAAACTGACACGCAGACATACCGATGGACACAAGCGTGTCATCCCCGATGCAGACCCGGCCCCACATCCTGAATCCGAGACCCTGGAAACATGTTACTTCCAGAGGAATGTCTGGTGATGGTGAGACTGACAATGGAGGGATGTTACTGTGAGGGAGAGGGAGGGCGAGCTGGACTGGGTGGTGAATGTGGGACCTCCCTGGAGCACCATCCACTGTTTATACACATTGGTGGCCCCTGATCCCCAACAGCATGATTTATGGGAACATTCACTCAAGGATGGATTTCATAATGGAATGAAAATGTTATCATTCATTGTTTTATCCAATCTCAGGATGTGGACGTCGCTGGCAAGGCCAGCATTTATTGCCCATCCCTAACCGCCTTCTTGAACCGCTGCAGTCCATGTGGTGAAAGTGCTCCCACAGTGCTGTTAGGGAGGGAGTTCGAGGATTTTGACCCAGCGACGATGAAGGAACGGCGCTATATTTCCAAGTCAGGATGGTGTGTGACTTGGAGGGGGACTTGGGGGTGATGGTGTCATCATGCGCCTGTTGCCCTTGTCCTTCTAGGCGGTAGACGTCGCGGGCTTGGGAGGTGCTGCTGAAGAAGCCTTGGCGAGTTGCTGCAGTGCATCTTGTAGATGGTGCACACTGCAGCCACGATTCAGCATGTAGGGGTTTTTATTGGAGGGATTACAAACCCATAAAACGGGATGGAGGAGGAGGGATAGTGCTGTGAGGCACAAAACCAGAATATCAAGCAATCTGCTTCAGCATGTTTCATCCACTCCAACCATCAATGCACAAATCCCGAGTCTCACTGACAGCCAGGAGCAAGAATTCCCAGGCTCAGGATCGTCAAACTTACACTTCAATGGTGCCATCAAGACAATATGAATCCGAATTAATGGCTCGGACAGGGTCATGACATGTGTCCTAAGTCTGTGACGTTTAACTGCTGGTATTTAGTAGTTTCAAGACGTTAGATTTTTGATAGGTTCACAACCTGATTTGGATCGATTGCTTTGAATGAAACTCCCTGTTACCACCTGGCATTCCTTTGCTGGACCTCACATGCACAAACAAATCTCACTACACGTTACCGGGCAGCATGCGAAAGGGGGAGAGGAGCAGTGACTGTCACCGGGTGTTGAATGGTGGGACGGGGCAATGGGGGTGGGGGGAATTCAGGAAGATTACAGAGATTCGGGGGCAGTGGCTGAAAGAGCAGAGGGAGCAGAGGAACTGATGGGAAAGTTACGGTAAAAGAGATGTGGGATGTCTGAGTGACGGAGATTAGTGCGGGAGGGCTGGCTGATCTTCAATTTTCAGAGTGAATTTTCAGATACACTTCCATCACCCCTCCTACAATTGGCAGGTTTTTTACACGCTGCTTGTCCCTCTAGGTGGCAGAGGCCCAAGCCTCACGGACCTGATATAGAGGCTCATTTAGTGAGTTGGTCTTACCGCAGGTAAAGGGTACACAGCCAGAAAGGGAATGGATGACCAACAGGATGAACAGTGCAAGGAAGGTAGTGCATGGGTCCCCTGCGGTCATCCCCCTGCAAAACAGATACACCGCTTTGGATACTGTTGAGGGGGATGACTCATCAGGGGAGAGCAGCAGCAGCCAAGTTCATGGCACCGTGGCTGGCTCTGCTGCACAGGAGGGCAGGAAAAAGAGTGGGAAAGCTATAGTGATAGGGGATTCAATTGTAAGGGGAATAGATAGACGTTTCTGCGACCGCAACCGAGACTCCAGGATGGTATGTTGCGTCCCTGGTGCAAGGGTCAAGGATGTCTCGGAGCGGGTGCAGGACATTCTGAAAAGGGAGGGTGAACAGCCAGTTGTCGTGGTGCATATAGGTACCAACGATATAGGTAAAAAACGGGATGAGGTCCTACGAGACGAATTTAGGGAGCTAGGAGCTAAATTAAAAAGTAGGACCTCAAAAGTAGTAATCTCAGGATTGCTACCAGTGCCACGTGCTAGTCAGAGTAGGAATCGCAGGATAGCTCAGATGAATACGTGGCTTGAAGAGTGGTGCAAAAGGGAGGGATTCAAATTCCTGGGACATTGGAACCGGTTCTGGGGGAGGTGGGACCAGTACAAACCGGACGGTCTGCGCCTGGGCACGACCGGAACCAATGTCTTAGGGGGAGTGTTTGCTAGTGCTGTTGGGGAGGAGTTAAACTAATATGGCAAGGGGATGGGAACCTATGCAGGGAGACAGAGGGAAATAAAATGGAGTCAGAAGCAAAAGATAGAAAGGAGAATAGTAAAAGTGGAGGGCAGAGAAACCCAAGGCAAAAAACAAAAAGGGCCACATTACAGCAAAATTCTAAAAGAGCAAAGTGTGGTAAAAAGATAAGCCTGAAGGCTCTGTGCCTCAATACGAGGAGTATTCGGAATAAGGTGGACGAATTAACTGCGCAGATAGCAGTTAACGGGTATGATGTGATTGGCGTCACAGACATGGCTCCAGGGTGACCAAAGCTGGGAACTCAACATCCAGAGGTATTCAATATTCAGGAAGGATAGACAGAAAGGAAAAGGAGGCGGGGTGGCTTTGCTGGTTAAAGAGGAAATTAATGCAATGGTAAGGAAGGACATTAGCTTGGATGATTTGGAATCAGTATGGGTGGAGCTACGGAATACCAAAGGGCAGAAAACGCTAGTGGGAGTTGTGTACAGGCCACTAAACAGTAGTAGTGAGGTTGGGGACAGCATCAAACAAGAAATAAGGGATGTGTGCAATAAAGGTACAGCAGTTATCATGGGTGACTTTAATCTACGTATTGATTGGGCTAACCAAACTGGTAGCAATGCGATGGAGGAGGATTTCCTGGAGTGTATTAGGGATGGTTTTCTAGACCAATATGTTGAGGAACCAACCAGAGAGCTGGCCATCTTAGACTGGGTTATGTGTAATGATAAGGAGCTAATTAGCAATCTTGTTGTGGGAGGCCCCTTGGGGAAGAGTGACCATAATATGGTAGAATTCCTTATTAAGATGGAGAGTGACAAAGTTAATTCAGAAACTAGGGTCCTGAACTTAAGGAAAGGTAACTTCGATGGTTTGAGGCGTGAATTGGCTAGAATAGATTGGCAAAGGATACTTAAATGGTTGACGGTGGATAAGCAATGGCAAACATTTAAAGATCACATGGATGAACTTCAGCAATTGTACATCCCTGTCTGGAGTAAAAATAAAACGGGGAAGGTGGCTCAACCATGGCTAACAAGGGAAATTAAGGATAGTGTTAAAGCCAAGGAAGAGGCATATAAATTGGCTAGAAAAAGCAACAAACCTGAGGACTGGGAGAAATTTAGAATTCAATAGAGGAGGACTAAGAGTTTAATTAAGAAGGGGAAAATAGAGTACGAGAGGAAGCTAGAAGGGAACATAAAAACTGACTGCAAAAGCTTCGATAAATATGTGAAGAAAAAAAGATTAGTGAAGACAAACATAGTTCCCTTGCTGTCAGATTCAGGTGAATTTATAATGGGGAACAAAGAAATGGCAGACCAATTAAACCAATACTTTTGTTCTGTCTTCACGAAGGAAGACACAAATAACCTTCCAAATGTACTACGGGACAGTGGGTCTAGTGAGAAGGAGGAACTGAAGGATATCCTTATTAGGCAGGAAATTGTGTTAGGGAAATTGATGGGATTGAAGGCCGATAAATCCCCGGGGCCTGATAGTCTGCATCCCAGTGTACTTAAGGAAGTGGCCCTAGAAATAGTGGATGCATTGGTGATAATTTTCCAACAGTCTATCGACTCTGGATCAGTTCCTATGGACTGGAGGGTAGCTAATGTAACACCACTTTTTAAAAAAGGAGGGAGAGAGAAAACGGATAATTATAGACCGGTTAGCCTGAAATTGGTAGTGGGGAAAATGTTGGAATCAATCATTAAGGATGAAATAGCAGTGCATTTGGAAAGCAGTGACAGGATCGGACCAAGTCAGCATGGATTTATGAAAGGGAAATCATGCTTGACGAATTTTTCTGGAATTTTTTGAGGATGTAACGAGCAGAGTGGACAAGGGAGAATGAGTGGATGTGGTGTATTTGGACTTTCAAAAGACTTTTGACAAGGTCCCGCACAAGAGATTGGTGTGCAAAATCAAAGCACATGGTATTGGGGGTAATGTATTGACGTGGATAGGGAACTGGTTGGCAGACAGGAAGCAGAGAGTCGGGATAAACGGGTCCTTTTCAGAATGGCAGGCAGTGACTAGTGGGGTACCGCAGGGCTCAGTGCTGGGACCCCAGCTATTTACAATATACATTAACGATTTAGATGAAGGAACTGAGTGTAATATCTCCAAGTTTACGGATGACACTAAGCTGGGTGGCGGTGTGAGCTGCAAGGAGGATGCTAAAAGGCTGCAGAGTGACCTGGACAGGTTAGGTGAGTGGGCAAATGCATGGCAGATGCAGTATAATGTGGATAAATGTGAGGTTATCCATTTTGGGGGCAAAAACACGAAGGCAGATTTTTATCTGAATGGCGACAGTTTAGGAAAAGGGGAGGTGCAACGAGACCTGGGTGTCATGGTTCATCAGTCATTGAAAGTTGTCATGCAGGTACAGCAGGCCGTGAAGAAGGCAAATGGTCTGTTGGCCTTCATAGCTAGGGGATTTGAGTATAGAAGCAGGGAGGTCTTACTGTAGTTGTACAGGGCCTTAGTGAGGCCTCACCTGGAATATTGTGTTCAGTTTTGGTCTCCTAATCTGAGGAAGGACGTTCTTGCTATAGAGCGAGTGCAGCGAAGGTTCACCAGACTGATTTCCGGGATGGCAGGACTGTCATATGAGGAGAGACTGGATCAACTGGGCCTTTATTCACTGGAGTTTAGAAGGATGAGAGGGGATCTCATAGAAACATATAAGATTCTGACGGGACTGGACAGGTTAGATGTGGGAAGAATGTTCCCGATGTTGGGGAAGTCCAGAACCAAGGGACATAGCCTTATGATAAGGGGTAGGCCATTTAGGACTGAGATGAAGAGAAACTTCTTCACTCAGAGTTGTTGACCTGTGAAATTCCCTGCCGCAGAGAGTTGTTGATGCCAGTTCATTGGATATATTCAAGAGGGAGTTAGATATGGCCCTTACGGCTAAAGGGATCAAGGGGTATGGAGAGAAAGCAGGAAAGGGACACTGAGGTGAATGATCAGCCATGATCTTATTGAATGGTGGTGCAGGTTCGAAGGGCCAGATGGCCTACTCCTGCACCTATTTTCTATGTTTCTATGTTTCAAGCCCCCCGGACTGGGTATAGAGGCTCACGCCCCACGGACCGGGTATAGAGGTTTAAGACCCCTTGACCTGATGGCCTGCATCCAAGAGTCTTAAAAGAAGTGGCTGCAGAGATAATGGATGCATTGGTTGTAATCTACCAAAATTCCCTGGATTCTGGGGCGGTCCCAGCAGATTGGAAAACTGTAAATATAACATCACTATTTAAAAAGGGAGGCAGACAAAAAGCAGGAAACTATAGACCAGTTAGCCTAACATCTGTGGTTGGGAAAATGCTGGAGTCCATAATTAAGGAAGCAATAGCAGGACATTTGGAAAAGCATAATTCAATCAAGCAGAATCAGCATTGTTCTATGAAACGGAAATCATTTTTGACAAATTTGCTCGAGTTCTTTGAGGATGTAACGAGCAGGATGGATAAGGGAGAACCAGTGGATGTGGTTTATTTGGATTTCCAGAAGGCATTTGATAAGGTGCCACATAAAAGGTTACTGCACAAGATAAAAGTTCACGGGGTTGAGGGTAATATATTAGCATGGATAGAGGATTGGCTAACGAACAGAAAACAGAGAGTCGGGATAAATGGGTCATTTTCCAGTTGGCAAACTAACTAGTGGGGTGCCGCAGGGATCGGTGCTGGGGCCTCAACTATTTACAATCTATATTAATGACTTGGATGAAGGGACCGAGTGTAATGCAGCCAAGTTTGCTGATCTTACAAAGGTGGGTGAGAAAGCAAATTGATGAGGAGGACACAAAAAATCTGCAAAGGGATATAGACAGGTGAGTGAGTGGGCAAAAATTTGGCAGATGGAGTATAATGTGGGAAAATGTGAGGTTATCCACTTTGGCAAAAGATATAGAAAAGCAAATATAATATAAATGGAGAAAAATTGCCAAGTGCTGCAGTACAGAGGGACCTGGGGGTCCTTGTGCATGAAATACAAAAAGTTAGTATGCAGGTACAGCAAGTAATCAGGAAGGCAAATGGAATGTTTGCCTTTATTGCAAGGGGGATAGAGTATAAAAGCAGAGAAGTCCTGCTACAACTGTAAAGGTATTGGTGAGGCCACACCTGGAGTACTGCGTACAGTTTTGGTCTCCATATTTAAGGAAGGATATTCTTGCATTGGAGGCTGTTCAGAGAAGGTTCATGAGGTTGATTCTGGAGATGAGGGGGTTGACTTATGAAGGTAGGATGAGTAGGTTGGGCCTATACACATTGCAGTTCAGAAGAATGAGAGGTGATCTTATCAAAACATATAAGATAATGAGGGGGCTCGACCAGGTGGGTGCAGAGAGGATATTTCCACTCACAGGGGAAATTAAAACTAGGGGACATAGTCTCAGAATAAGGGGCCGCCTATTTAAAACTGAGATGAGGAGAAATTTCTTCTCTCAGAGGGTTGTAAATCTATGGAATTCTCTGCCCCAGAGAGCTGTGGAGGCTGGGTCATTGAATATATTTAAGGCGAAGATAGACAGATTTTTGAGCGATAAGGGAATAAAAGGTTATGGGGAGCGGACAGGGAAGTGGAGCTGAGTCCATGATCAGATCAGCCATGATCTCATTGAATGGCAGAGCAGGCTCGAAGGGTCAAATGGCCGACTCCTGCTCCTATTTCTTATGCACTCCAGCTTGGGTCATCAAAAGTCACCAATCGAAGGTTATGCTGATAGGCTGAGATGATGTAAGGTGGGAGAAGACACGTGTGGAGCATAAACACCGGCACGGACCTGTTGGGCCCAATGGCCTGTTTCTATGCTGTGCGTTCTCTGCAATCTGAGAATTATTCCTCGATTTATCTCCTCTAGTATTTTGGTGGATGATTCAGGATTGAAAGGGCTTTGTGTTCATGTAACTACTTTCCCCAACCCCTTTTTCAATCGAGTTGCTGCCCTGCACTTCGTGTCTTTGACTATCTCCTTTCCAAGAGAACAACTGGGAAAGTGACTCTTAAAACCTCGCTCCAACATCCTAGGGTTTTGGTTCTTGTAATTTAAGCCAAACTCTATTTGGTGCTCTGTAAAATGGCAGTGGGATCAGTCCAGGAGCCAAGCAGTGACCAAGATCAAGGCAGCGAAGAACAACAGATCAGGGCAAGGAATGGGGCGGGGGAGGGGCGAGGGTTGGGGCAAGGGTCAGGGGTGAGGATTGGGTCAGGGGTGAGGATTGGGGCAGGGGTGAGGATTGGGTCAGGGGTGAGGATTGGGGCAGGGGTGAGGATTGGTGCAGGGGTCAGGGGGCAGGATCGATGGGGCATTTTGTATGTGTTTCAAGAAATTAAATGTTGCATTCTGCAAACTGCCGCTTTTCATTTTTACTTATTCTGATCCTCGATGTTGCAAAAAGCAAAAGTGAAGCAAAGTTCTTCGCACTGAGGTACGTGGCTCAGCCCAGGCCTGGTCTATAGTCCAACTCCTGCGCATCACTCCAAACACATTCCTTTGGCATGCACAGTTCAGAAGCAGCTACGTCGGATGCCAGCGCTAGACTTCTCTTCTAAATTTGGATATTTTATAATATAGCTGGCCCATCAGCATTCCTTCAGTGCCCCAACATGACCTGATGTAACAGGAAAAGATCAGCCTCCACCCACGATAATTCCCGTAGTACTTCATAAGAACATAAGAATTAGGAGAGGAGTAGGCCAGACGGCCTCTCGAGCCTGCTCCGCCATTCAATAAGATCATGGCTGATGATCTACCTCAACTCCACTTTCCTGCCCTATCCCCATATCCTTTGATTCCCCTGGACTCCAAAAATCTAGCGATCTCAGCCTTGAGTATGCTCAACGCCTGAGCATCCACAGCCCTCTGGGGCAGAGAATTCAAAAGATTCACCACCCTCTGAGTGAAGAAATTTCTCCTCATCTCTGTCTTAAATGGCTGACCCCTTATCCTGAGACTGTGACCCCTGGTTCTAGACTCTCCAGCCCGGGGAAACAACCTGTCAGTATCTACAATGCCCTTCAGAATCTTGTATGTTTCAATGACATCACCTCTCATTCTTCTAAACTCCAGAGAGTATAGGCCCATTCTGCACAATCTCTCAGCATAAGACAGCCCTCTCATCCCAGGAATCAGTCTGGTGAATCTCCGTTGCACCGCCTCCAAGGCAAGTATATCCTTCCTTAGCTAAGGAGACCAAAACTCTGCACAGTACTCCAGGTGTGGTCTCTCCAGGGCCCTGTACAATTGTAGCAAGACTTCCTTACTCTTATATTCCAACCCCCTTGCAATAAAGGACAACATGCCATTTGCCCTCCTTATTGCTTGCTGTACCTGCATGCTAGCTTTCTGTGTTTCTTGCACAAGGACACCCAAATCTCCCTGAACATCAACATTTAAATGTTTCTCACCATATAAAAAATATTCTGTTTTTCTATTCTTCCTACCCAAGTGAATAACCTCACATTTCCCTACATTATACTCCATCTGCCACCTTACTGCCCACTCACTTAGTCTATCTACATCTCTTTGCAGACGCTTTGTGTTCTCCTCGCAGCTTACTGTTCCACCTAGCTTTGCATCATCAGCAAACTTGGATACATTACACTCGGTCCCTTCATCTAGGTCATTACTATAGATTGTAAATAGCTGAGGCCCCAGCACAGATCCTTGCGGCACCCCACTAGTTACAGCCTGCCTATCTGAAAAGACTCGTTTGTCCCTACTCTCTGTCCGTTAACCAATCCTCCATCCAAGCTAATACATTACCTCCAATCCCATGAGCCTTATCTTGTGTAATAACCTTTTATGTGGCACCTTATCAAATGCCTTTTGGAAATCCAAATATACTACATCCACTGGTTCCCCTTTATCTACCTTGCTAGTTACATCTTCAAAAAACTCTTAAAAAAAAACTTGTCAAACACGATTTCCCTTTCATAAAACTATGTTGACTCTGCCAAATCATGTTATCATTTTCTAAGTGCTCTGATACCACTTCCTTAACAATGGATTCCAGCATTTTCCCGATGACTGAGGTCAGGCTAACTGGCCTATAGTTCGCTGTTTTCTCTCTCCCGCCTTTCTTGAACAGCAGTGTTACATTTGCTACCTTCCAATCCGCTGGGACCGTTCTAGAATCTAGGGAATTTTTGGAAGATCAAAACCAATGCATCCACTATCTCTGCAGCCACCTCTTTTAAAACCCTGGGATGTAGGGCCGGGGATTTGTCGGCATTAAGTTCCATTAGTTTCTCCAGTACTTTTTCTTTACTTATATTAATTACATTCAGTACATAAGAACATAAATAATAGGAGCAGGAGTAGGCCATACAGCCCCTCGAGCCTGCTCGAACATTTAATAAAATCATGACTGATCTGATCAAGGACTCAGCTCCACTTCCCTGCCCGCTCCCCATAACCCCTTATTCCCTTATCGTTTAAGAAACTGTTTATTTCTGTCTTAAATTTATTCAATGTCCCAGCTTCCACAGCTCTCTGAGGCAGCGAATTCCACAGATTTACAACCCTCTGAGAGAAGAAATTTCTCCTCATCTCTGTTTTAAATGGGCGGCCCCTTATTCTAAGATCATGCCCTCTAGTTCTAGGCTCCCCTATCAGTGAAAACATCCTCTCTGCATCCACCTTGTCAAGCCCCCTCATAATCTTATATGTTTCGATAAGATCATCTCTCATTCTTCTGAATCCCAATGAGTAGAGGCTCAACCTACTCAACCTTTCCTCATAAGTCAACCCCCTCATCCCCGGAATCAACCTAGTGAACCTTCTCTGAACCGCCTCCAAAGCAAGTATATCCTTTCGTAAATATGGAAACCAAAACTGCACGCAGTATTCTAGGTGTGGCCTCACCAATACCTTATATAACTGTAGCAAGATCTCCCTGCTTTTATATTCCATCCCCTTTGCACTAAAGGCCAAGATTCCATTGGCCTTCCTGATCACTTGCTGTACCTGCATACTAACCTTTTGTGTTTCATGCACAAGTACCCCCAGGTCCCGCTGTACTGCAGCACTTTGCAATCTTTCTCCATTTGAATAATAACTTGCTCTTTGATTTTTTTCTGCCAAAGTGCATGACCTCACACGTCCCAACATTATACTCCATCTGCCAAATGTTTGCCCACTCACTTAGCCTGTCTATGTCCTTTTGCAGATTTTTTGTGTCCTCCTCACACATTGCTTTTCCTCCCATCTTTGTATCGTCAGCAAACTTGGCTACATTACACTCAGCCCCTTCTTCCAAGTCGTTTATATAGATTGTAAATAGTTGGGGTCCCAGCACTGATCCCTGCGACACCCCACTAGTTACTGGTTGCCAACCAGAGAATGAATCATTTATCCCGACTCTCTGTTCTCTGTTAGTTAGCCAATCCTCTATCCATGCTAATATATTACCCCCAACCCCGCGAACTTTTATCTTGTGCAGTAACCTTTTATGTGGCACCTTGTCAAATGCCTTCTGGAAGTCCAATTACATCACATCCACTGGTTCCCCTTTATCCACCCTGTTCGTTACATCCAGCAAATTTGTAAACCCATGCTGACTCTGCCTGACCGAATTTTGCTTTTCCAAATATCCTGCTACTGCTTCTTTAATAATGGACTCCAACATTTTCCCAACCACAGATGTTAGGCTAAAAGCAGTTTGCTGCTTTTTGTCTGCCTTCTTTTTTAAATAGGGGCGTTACATTTGCAGTTTTCCAATCTGCTGGGACCTCCCCAGGGAATTTTGGTAAATTACAACCAATGCATCCACTATCCCTGCCACTACTTCTCTTAAGACCCTAGGATGCAAGCCATCAGGTCCAGGGGATTTATCACTCTCATTAGACCCTTGGTTCCCCAGTATGCTTTTTGCTGTGAAGACAGATACAAAATATGTGTTTAACGTTTCTACCATTTCCTTATTCCCCATAATAATTTCTCCTGTCTTCACCTCTAAGGACCAATGTTTACTTTTGCTACTCTCTTCCTTTTTACATACTTGTAGAAGCTCTTACAATCTGTGTTTATATTTCTTGCTAGTTTTCTCTCAGTCTATTTTTTTCCCCTTTTTACCAATTTTTTGGTCATCCTTTTCTGGTTTCTGAAACTCTCCCAATCCTCAGGCTTACTACTATCCTTCACAACATTATAAGCTTCAGCCAACCCCACTCCACTGAATGTGCAGGAAAACATGTCTGGCCAATAAGCTCAACCTTGGTCACCGGGCACGCAATCGTCTTCTCGTCAACAATCTACTGACAGGCGTATCCTTCTAATAATTAGCAGGGCAGGATATCGAGGCACTGGAGTTGATGCAACAAAGATTTACAAGTGTGATACCAGAACTGAGAGGTTATACCTATCAGGAGAAATTGAACACGCTGGGGCTCTTTTCTCTAGAAAAGAGAAGGCTGAGGAGTGACCTGACAGAGGTGTTTAAGATTATAAGATTATAAGAATATAAGAAATAGGAGCAGGAATCGGCCATTTGGCCCCTCGAGCCTACTCCGCCATTCAATAAGATCATGGCTGATTTGATCATGGGCTCAGCTCCACTTCCCTGCCCGCTCCCCATAACCCTTTACTCCCTTATCGCTCAAAAATCTGTCTATCTCCGCCTTAAATATATTCAATGACCCAGCCTCCATAACTCTCTGGGGCAGAGAATTCCACAGATTTACAACCCTCAGAGAAGAAATTCCTCCTCATCTCAGTTTTAAATGGGTGGCCCCTTATTCTGAGACGATGGCCCCTAGTTTTAGTTTCCCCTATGAGTGGAAATATCCTCTCTGCATCCACCTTGTCGAGCCCCTTCATTATCTTATGTTTCAATAAGATCACCTCTCATTCTTTTGAACTCCAATGAGGGAGAGAGGGGGAGAGAGAGAGAAACAGAGGTAGAGAGGGGCAGAGAGAGAGAGACTGGGGGAGAGAGAGAAACAGAGGTAGAGAGGGGCAGAGAGAGAGAGACTGGGGGAGAGAGAGAAACAGAGGTAGAGAGGGGCAGAGAGAGAGAGAGATAGAGAGAGAAACAGAGGTAGAGAGGGGCAGAGAGAGAGAGACTGGGGGAGAGAGAGAAACAGAGGTAGAGAGGGGCAGAGAGAGAGAGACTGGGGGGGAGAGAGAAACAGAGGTAGAGAGGGGCAGAGAGAGAGATAGCGATTGAGGGATAGAGAGAGATGGGTGAGGGTCCAGTCCAGGCATGTGTGTTCCTGGGACTGAGCAGCTGCCACAATTGGTAGATTTTGGATGTGTTTTTTTGCACCTGTGAATAAGTGCTGCATTTCTGAAATGGTACATGTGGGCTGTGCTGGTTCAAAATCACGTTTACTAATGTAATTGATTGAAGTTGAAAATACGGATACCTGTTTTTGGTCAATTATTTTATACTGCGAACTAAAGAACTGCAGCACTTTATATTTGTTGGTTGGCTGGTTGCATTGTGCTGAATATTCGAGTTAATAATGTGGACGTACAGCACGTCAGCAACACAGGAAAGTTGCTGCTTGTGCAGCCGATGTTATAGTGACAGGAGGGATGGGCTCATAAGTGGAAACCTTGAAAATTGATACAGATTGTACAAACAGATATACTTCTTTCAGCCCACCTTGGGCGTTTGCATTGTTTATCGATGCATATCCGTGTAACTGAGTGACGGTTCTGAAGTGTTCATGCATTATTATGCAGTTCTTTTACATTCCAGTCATTTATCATCAGTATTTCTTTTAAATAGAGTTTGTAGATGACAAATTAAAAGCTTTTAATTAATTCTTCCATAAACAAACTTGCAGAATGGACATGTGAATGATAAACGAATTTCACTGATGGGCAAGTGTGAGTTGGTGCATTTTGGTAGGAGGAAGAGGTGACCTGCTCCGCAGGAACGACAAGTCTAAATGGGGTAGAGGTGCAAAGGGATCTCAGGGTATAGATCCACAAACCAGGTTAACACAGTGAAACGTCCCAAGGCATCATAGGAGTGCTTTAAGACAGACATCAAAAATTGACACCGAGCCACACAAGTAGAAATTGCGCATGTGACCAGAAGCTCAGTCAAAGAGATAGGTTTTAAGGAGCGTCTTAAAGAAGGAGAGAGAGTCGGAGAGGTTTAGAGAGGCAGTTCCAGGGCTTGGGGGCCCAGGCAGCTGGAGGCACGCAATGCAGCAAAAGTAGCAATGCAGGTTAAAAAAGCCATAAAAGTGCAAATAAAGCACTGGAGTTCATTTCAAAAGCAGAGAAATGATGTTATACTTGTATAGAACTTTTTCTGATTGTCTCACGATTTGAGACAGTGAGATGGCAATATGGCACTACTGTATATATGCTTAAAAGTTGTTGTTGTAAACGCTGTTGTTGTAACAGTAGTTGTTACTAAGTGCAGGCAACGGAAGGAGCGTGCGGCAAACCAGACTCCCCACCCACCCTTTCCTTCAACCACTGTCTGTCCCACCTGTGACAGAGACTGTAATTCCCGTATTGGACTGTACAGCCACCTGAGAACTCACTTTTGGAGTGGAAGCAAGTCTTCCTCGCTCTCGAGGGACTGCCGATGAGGATGATGAGTTGTTGTAAAATCTGCTCACGGCCCAAATGGTCACGCTCAAAGGAGCTTGTGGCCAACTCAGTACAAAAAATGTGAGGGAACATTAACTGGGACCACTGCTTTTCCGGATATATATTAATAACTTAGATTTGGGTGTACAGGGCACAATTTCTAAATTTACAGATGACACAAAACTTGGAAGTATAGTGAACAGTAAGGGGGAGAGTGATAAACTTCAGGAAGACATAGACAGGCTGGTGGGACGGGCGGGCACGTGGCAGATGAAATTTAACGCAGAAAAATGCAAAGTGATCAATTTTAGCAGGAAGAACGAGGAGAAGCAATATAAACTAAAGGGTACAATTCTAAAGGGGGTGCAGGAACTGAGAGACTCTGGGGGTATATGTGCACCAATTGTTAAAGGTGGCAGGGCAGGTTGAGAAAGCGGTTTAAAAAGCATATGGGATCCTGGGCTTCATTATTGGAGGAGTAGAGTACAAAAACAAGAGAGTTATGATGAACCTGTATAAAACACTGGTTCGGTCTCAACTGGGGTATGGTGTTCATTTCTGGGCACCGCAATTTAGGAAGGATGTGAAGGCCTTAGAGAGGGTACAGAAAATATTTACAAGAATGGTTCCAGGGATGAGGGACTTCAGTTACATAAGAACATAAGAATTAGGAGCAGGAGTCAGCCATTCGGCCCCTCGAGCCTGATTCAATAAGATCATGGCTGATCTTCTACCTCAACTCCACTTTCCCGCCCGATCTCCATATCTCTTGATTTTCCCCAGAGTCCAAAAATCTATCGATCTCAGCTTTGAATATACTCAACGACTGAGCATCCACAGCCCTCTGGGGCAGAGAATTCCAAAGATTCACAAACCTCAGTGAAGAAATTCCTCCACATCTCGTTCTTAAATGGCCCACCCGTTATCCTGAGACGAGTTAACAGAGAAATTTACAGCGCAGAAGGAGGCCATTCCGGCCCATCATAGAAACATAGAAACATAGAAAATAGGTGCAGGAGCAGGCCATTTGGCCCTTCGAGCCTGCACCGCCATTCAATAAGATCATGGCTGATCATTCAACCTTAGTACTCCTTTCCTGCTTTCTCTCCATACCCCTTGATCCCTTTGGCCGTAAGGGCCATATCTAACTCCCTTTTGAATATATCTAACGAACTGGCCTCAACAACTTTCTGCGGTAAAAAATTCCACAGGTCAACCACTCTCTGAGCGAAGAAGTTTCTCCTCATCTCGGTCCTAAAAGGCCTACCCCTTATTCTTAGACTGTGACCCCTGGTTCTGGAACTCCCCAGCAACGGGAACATTCTTCCTGCCTCTAACCCGTCCAATCCCGTCAGAATTTTATATGTTTCTATGAGATCTCCTCTCATTCGTCTAAACTCCAGTGGATACAAGCCTAGTTGATCCAGTCTCTCCTCATATGTCAGTCCTGCCATCCCAGGAATCAATCTGGTGAACCTTCGCTGTACTCCCTCAATAGCAAGAATGTCCTTCCTCAGATTAGGAGACCAAAACTGAACACAATATTCCAGGTGTGGCCTCACCAAGGCTCTGTACAACTGCAGTAAGACCTCCCTGCTCCTATACTCAAATCCTCTCGCTATGAAGGCCAACATGCCATTTGCCTTCTTCACTGCCTGCTGTACCTGCATGCCAAACTTCAATGACTGATGTACCATGACACCCAGGTCCCATTGCACCTCCCCTTTTCCTAATCTGTCACCATTCAGATAATATTCTGTCTTCCTGTTTTTGTCACCAAAGTGGATAACCTCACATTTATCCACATTATACTGCATCTGCCATGCATTTGCCCACTCACCTAACCTGTCCAAGTCACCCTGCAGCCTCTTAGCATCCTCCTCACAGCTCACACCGCCACCCAGCTTAGTGTCATCTGCAAACTTGGAGATATTACATTCAATTCCATCATCTAATTCATTGATGTATATTGTAAATAGCTGGGGTCCCAGCACTGAGCCCTGCGACACCCCACACCAGCTGACAAAGAGCCACACGGCCCTTGGTCAGCAGCCCTGAAGGTTACATATAAACCTATGAACAATGAACAATGGCGGAAAGTTAAAGAGCATCCAGCCCAACCAGTCCGCCCCAAACAACTGCGATACCCTATGTATCGCAATATTTTACTCTCCACCACTCCCGGAGCCATGCGATCTCCTGGGAGAGACAAAAAAAAAGATAAAAACCCAGGCCAATTGGGGAAAAAAATCTGGGAAAATTGCTCTCCGACCCACCCAGGCGATCGAAACTAGTCCAGATCATCACTCTGGCCGCATTAGATTCCGTGATGTACTTACCATCGTGTCTGCGGCAGCCAACAAGAGGTTATCCAGTCTAATCCCACTTACCAGCTCTAGGTCCGTAATCCTGCAGGTTACAGCACTTCAAATGCCCATCCAAGCATCTTTTAAATGTGGTGAGGGTTTCTGCCTCAAACACCTTCCAGGCAGTGAGTTCCAGACCACCACAACCCTCAAATCCCCTCTAAAGCTTCCACCAACCACCTTAAACCTTTATTGCAAGGGGGATAGAGTATAAAATACGTCAACTATGTCCTGGAGTTCAGTCTCTGAATGTGCGCAGACGCAGGTGTCGTCCATGTACTGTAGCTCGACGACAGAGATTGGGGTGATCTTGGACCTGGCCTGGAGATGGCATAGGTTGAACAGCTTCCCACTGGTTCTGTAGTTTAGTTCCACTCCAGTGGGGAGCATAGTCAACGTATTTACTGAGGCGTACGAAAGCATGGGCCTTACGCTAAACATCAGCAAGACAAAGGTCCTCCACCAGCTTGTCCTTAATGCACAGCACTGTCGCCCAGTTATCAAGATCCACGCAGCCCTGGACAACATGGACCACTTCCCATATCTCAGGAGGCTCCTATCAACAACAGCAGGCACTGACGATGAGATCCAACATCGCTTCCAGTGCGCCAGTGCAGCCTTCGGCTGCCTGAGGAAAAGAGTGTTCGAAGACCAGGCCCTCAAAACTGCCACCAAACTCATGGTCTACAGAGCTGTAGTGATACCCACTCTCCTGTGTGGCTCAGAGACATGGACCATGTAGAGTAGATACTTCAAGTCACTGGAGAAATACCACCAACGAATACTCCGCAAGATCCTACAAATCCCCTGGGAGGACAGACGCACCAACATTAGTGTCCTCGACCAGGCCAACATCCCCAGCATCAAAGCACTGACCACACTTGATCAGCTCCGCTGGGCGGGCCACATAGTTCGCATTCCAGACACGAGACTCCCAAATCAAGTGCTCTACTCGGAACTCCTTCACGGCAAACGAGCCAAAGGTGGGCAGCGGAAACATTACAAGGACACCCTCAAAGCCTCCCTGATAAAGTGCAACAGCCCCAATGACATCTGGGAGTCCCTGGCCAAAGATCGCCCTAAGTGGAGGAAGCGCATCCAGGAGGGCGCTGAGCACCTCGAGGCTCTTCGCCGAAAGCGTGAAGAGATAAAGTGCAGGCAGCGGAAAGAGCGTGCGGCAATCCAGTCCCACCCATCCCTTCCCTCAACGACTATCTGCCCCACCTGTGACAGAGACTGTGGTTCTCGTATTGGACTGTACAGCCACCTAAGAACTCATGTTAAGAGTGGAAGCAAGTCTTCCTCGATTCCAAGGGGTTGCCTATGATGATGAGAGTATAAAAGCAGAGAAATCCTGCTACAACTGTATGGGGTATTGGTGAGGCCACACCTGGAGTACTGCGTACAGTTTTGGTCCCCGTATTTAAGGATATACTTGCATTGGAGGCTGTTCAGAGAAGGTTCACGAGATTAATTCCGGAAATGAGGGGGCTGTCTTATGAAGATAGGTTGAGTAGGTTGGGCAGAAACTGACTGGAGTTCAGAAGAATGAGAGGTGATCTTATCGAAACATATAACATAATGAGGGGGCTTGACAACGTGGATGCAGAGAGGAAATTTCCACTCATAAGGGAACTAAAACTAGGGGACATAGTCTCAGAATAAGGGACCGCTCATTTAAAACTGAGATGAGGAGAAATTTCTTGTCTCAGAGGATTGTAAATCTGTGGAATTCTCTGCCCCAGAGAGCTGTGGAGGCTGGGTCATTGAATATATTTTAAGGTGGAGTTAGACAGATTTTTGAGCGATACGGGAATAGAGGGTTATGGGGAGCGGGCTGGGAAGTGGAGTTGAGTCCATGATCAGATCTGCACCCTCTCCAGTGCAATCACGTCCTTCCTATAATACAGCAATCAGAACTGCATGCAGTATTCCACCTGTGGCCTAACCAGTGTATTATACAATTTAAGTATAACCTCCCTGCTCTTGTATTCTATGCCTCGGTCAGTAAAGGCAAGCATTCCGTATGCCTTCTTAACCATCTTATCCACCTGGCCGCCTACTTTCAGGGATCTGTGGACAAGCATTCCAAGGTCCCTTTGTTCATCTACACTTCTAAGTGGCCTACCGTTTAATGTGCCCTCCCCAAGTGCATTACCTCACACTTCTAGATTCCTCAGCCAGGGGAAACAACCTCTCAGCATCTACCCCGTCATTCCCTTCAGAATCTTGTGTGTTTCAATGCGATCACCTCTCATTCTTCTAAACTCCAGAGAGTATAGGCCCAATCTACTCAATCTCTCAGCATAAAACAGCCCTCTCATCCCAGGAATCAGTCTGGTGAACCTCCGTTGCACCGCCTCCAAGGCAAGTATATCCTTCCTTAGATAAGGAGACCAAAACTGTGCGCAGTACTCCAGGTGTGGTCTCACCAAGGCCCTGTACAGTTGTAGGAAGACTTCTTTACTCTTATACTCCAACTATATTAACCCCAATCCCATGAGCCATTATCCTGTGCAATAATCTTTTATATGAAACCTTATTGAATGTCTTTTGGAAATCCAGATATATTCCATACACTGGTTCCCCTTTATCTACCCTGTTAGTTACATTCTCAAAAACTTCTAATAAATTTGTCAAACACGATTTCCCTTTCATAAAACCATGTTGACTCTGCCTAATCATGTTATGATTTTCTAAGTGCCCTGATACCACTTCCTTAACAATAGATTCCAGTATTTTCCCGATGACTGATGTTCGGCTAACTGGCCTATTTTCTCTCTCCCTCCTTACTTGAATAGTGGTTATGTGGATAGACTGGAGAAGCTGGGGTTGTTCTCCATAGAGCAGAGAAGGTTGAGAGGAGATTTGATCGAGATGTTCAAAATCGTGAGGGGTCTGGACACAGTAGAGAGAGAGAAACTGTTCCCAGTGGCGGAAGGGTCGGGAACCAGAGGACACAGATTTAAGGTAATTGGCAGAAGAGCCAAAGGCAACTAAGAAAAAACCTTTTTACGCAGCGAGGGGTTAGGATCTGGAATGCACTGCCTGAAAGGGTGGTGGAGGCAGACTCAATTGTGGCTTTCAAAAGGGAGTTGGATAAGTACCTGAAGAAAAACTTTTTTGCAGGGCTACGGGGAAAGGGCGGGGGAGTGGGACTGGCTGAAGTGCTCATGCAGAGGGCCAGCACAGGCTCGACGGGCCGAATGGCCTCTGTCTGTGCTGTAATCATTCTGATTCTAAATCCAATAGAAAATTCAGGAGAAACATCTTTATCCAGTCAGCGGTGAGAATGTGGAACTCGCTCCCACGGGGAGTGGTTGAGGTGAATAGTATCGATGCATTTAAGGGAAAGCTAGATAAACACACGAGGAGAAAGGAACAGAAGGATATGGTGATGGGGTGAGATGACGAGGGTGGGAGGAGGCACATGTGCATCATAAACACCGGCATGGAACAAAGGCTGTAAATTCCATGTAAATTCTTTCCTTACATTCATTGACCTGCTAATCACAGGAAATAGTCCATTCTGATTCCCTCTATCAAATCTCCTCAAAACTGTAGAATCATAGAATCTCTCAGCACAGAAGGAGGCCATTCGGCCCATCAAGCCTGTGCCGGCTCAGTGACAGGGCGATCCAATTAGTCCCACCCCCTCTGCTCTTTCCCCACAGCCCGGCACATTTCTCCCTTTCAATTATTTATCCAATTCCCTTTTGAAAGTTAATATTGAAACTACTTTCCCGCCCTTTCTGGCAGCGCGTTCCCAATCACAACAACTCTCTGTGTAAAATAATTCTCCTGATTTCACCCCTGGATTTTTTGACAATTATCTTAAATCTATGAACTCTGCCACTGGGAACAGTTTCTGTTTATTTGCTCTATCAGAACCCATGTCATTGTGGACACTTCTGCTAAATGTCCCCTTAATCATAGAATCAGAGAAGTTTACGGCACAGAAGGAGGCCATTCGGCCCATCGTGTCCGCACCGACCGACAAAGAGCTATCCAGCCTAATCCCACTTTGCAGCTCTCGGTCCGTAGCCCTGTAGGTTACGGCACTTCAAGTGCACATCCAAGTACTTTTTAAATGTGGTGAGGGTTTCTGCCTCTACCACCCTTTCAGGCAGTGAGTTCCAGACCCCCACTCCCCTCTGGGTGAAAACATTTCCCCTCAAATCCTTCTACCAATTACTTTAAATCTATAGCGCCTGGTTGTTGACCTCTCTGCCGAGGATAATAGGTCCTTCCTATCTACTCTATCTAGGCCCTCATATTTTTCTACACCTCAATCAGGTCTCCCCATAGCCTTGTCAAAGAAAACAACTCCAGCCTATCCAATCTTTTCATAGCTAAAATTCTCCAGTCCAGGCAACATCCTCGTAAATCTCCTCTGTGCCCTCTCCAATGCAATCACATCTTTCCTGTAATGCGGTGACCAGAACTGCACGCAGTACTCCAGCTGTGGCCTAACAAGTGTTTTATACAGTTCAAACATAACCTCCCTGCTCTTGTATTCCATGCCTCGGCTAATAAAGGCAAGTATCCCGTATGCCTTCTTAACCACCTTATCTACCTGGCCAGCTACCTTCCCTGCTCTAAGAACGATCCCAACTTACAGAACTGAAGTCACTCATTCCAGGTACCATCCTGGTAAATCGCCTCTGCACCCTCTCTAAGGTCTTGACTTCCTTATGTCAAGTTGTGAAATTAAGTTCGACAAACCTGGTCTTTTGTAAGCTGGTACCTGAATAATGAACATTGGTGGCCGTGCCTTCAGCTGCCTGGGCCCCAAGCTCTGGAACTCACTCCCTAAAATCTCCGCCTCTCTCTCCTCCTTAAAACCTACCTCTCTGACCAAGCTTTTGGTCACCTGTCCTTATATTTCCTTTTTTGGCTCGGTGTCCATTTATGTCAGATTTAAGCTTTGGGACATTTCACTACATTAAAGACGATGTATAAACAGGGGTTTGCTGATTATTGTAAAAACCCAACTAATTCACTAATGCCTGTCAGGGACAGAAACCTGCCGTCCTTATCCAGCCTGGCCTACACGTGACTCCAGTCCCACAGCACAAAGCTTATTCCACTGCCCCCAGGGCAGCTAGGGTTGGGCAATAAATATGGCCTTGCCCACATTGCCCAGGTAATAAAAATAACTGAATTCCCAGCCAGCCAAGTGGGTGACTGAAGAGCAGTCAATGACCAAGAATGTGTGCAGATACTTGGACTAGAGCACTTGCCTCGCTCAGAGGCACAGCTTGAGTTCTTGACCAGTGCCTTCTGACCGTAGCATCAGTCCAGAGACCTGCACGCTTATGTCTGAAGAGACTTGAGGGATTGACATTGAGAAACTGCATGCTGCCAGAGCTGTTGATGTTGAAACTTAAACATACAAGTGGGTCGGCCCTCTTGGCATTTGTCCTGAGAACAAATTTAAGACAGGCGCCAGGAGACATTTCTTCAGAGAGATGATCAGCAGCTGGGATGGGCCGATGCCAGGAGGCTGCAGTGATGTAAGGAACACTGTAACACACAGCCAGGGGGCTGATATCCAACACCGACGGGATGGGATGAGCCGAAGTCACCCCGCAGTGTAGTGAGCTCTATTCGGGAGACCCCATCCAATGACAGAAGGGGTGCAGTAGAGCGTGAGCAGGAGCTCTCTCTGATGGGCAGTCTCTCACCTCCCGTTTACATGCCACCAGATTCCCAAAGTCTCTCGCGGATCGGAGCCAAAGATAAACCCACCACCGTTTAGCGAGAAGGCTCAGTTGTAACTGGAAAGTCACTGTACGTCCCAGTTTGATATTTGGAAGTGGACACGCAAGACCCAGGTTGTGGGATCCCAGGGGCACTAGGGTAATATACGGACACCCCGTGGTGTTGTCCTGATACCCACACAGCAACATTCCCGATCACTATGTCCCTGGCGTGAGCTCGCAGAAATGATTCGATTCCCTGAATTCACCTGACGGGCCGTATCTGAGCCTCTGGACCCTGGGCTATTGGGCTGAGGGCCCTGGGCTATTGGGCTGGGGGCCCTCGGCTATTGGGCTGGGGGCCCTGGGCTATTGGGCTGGGGGCCCTGGGCTATTGGGCTGAGGGCCCTGGGCTATTGGGCTGGGGGCCCTCGGCTATTGGGCTGGGGGCCCTGGGCTATTGGGCTGGGGGCCCTGGACTATTGGGCTAGGGGCCCTGGGCTATTGGGCTGGGGGCCCTCGGCTATTGGGCTGGGGGCCCTGGACTATTGGGCTAGGGGCCCTGGGCTATTGGGCTGGGGGCCCTCGGCTATTGGGCTGGGGGCCCTGGACTATTGCGCTAGGGGCCCTGGGCTATTGGGCTGGGGGCCCTCGGCTATTGGGCTGGGGGCCCTCGGCTATTGGGCTATTGGGCTGGGGGCCCTGGGCTATTGGGCTGGGGGCCCTCGGCTATTGGGCTGGGGGCCCTCGGCTATTGGGCTATTGGGCTGGGGGCCCTGGGCTATTGGGTTAGCAGCGAACAACAGGTGGCATGATGCAACTATTCATCATGCTGCATTTTATTCGCCAGAAGCAAATTTGGGAAGTCATGGCATCATGTTCAAGTCAAAAACATTTTACGTACAGAGTGCCTCTGGCATGCTGTGAAAGCACTCAGTTTGTTTTGATGTTGGTAATGTAATTATAATAAAATAATAATGTATTGTGGGGCTGAGGGGCAACAAGGGCATTGTACAGCCAGCCCCACTGGGGCATCCTCTCGGTACCCTGTGACAATTCCAATTTGTACCCTAGCCCTCTGTACACTAACAGCAATCCTGTGCACGAATAGTCCTGGACACTCTCACATCTTGCACACCAAAAGCCCTGGCACTGGCCCCCCCACACCGCGCACTGGCCCCCCCACACACAGCACTGGCTCACCCACACACTCCACACTGGATCCCTCACACCGTGCACTGGCCCCCCCCCACACACAGCACTGGCTCACCCACACACAGCACTGGCCCCCCCACACACAGCACTGGCTCCCCCACACACTCCACACTGGATCCCTCACACCGTGCACTGGCCCCCCCACACAGCACTGGCTCACCCACACACAGCACTGGCTCACCCACACACAGCACTGGCTCACCCACACACAGCACTGGCTCCCCCACACACAGCACTAACTCCCCCGCACACAGCACTGGCTCACCCACACAGCACTGGCTCCCCCCCACACAGCACTGGCTCACCCACACACAGCACTGGCTCCCTCACTGAGCATCGCTTCCATTTTCAGATGGGGATCAGTGCAAAACATTCTCTCTCTGGGTGGGGTTGAATTCTCCGTGTTAATTAGAAAAGGATTTTCTGCAGCGAATCTTGCAGGGCTGTTACGACACAAGGATTAATGTGTTTTGTTGAGTTTTACGCAGGAATGTGTGTGCTGGACCTGGGCCAGCCCCGCTCAGCTCCCAGCAGCAGGGCACTGGGTTCACAGGCAGACGGCACATGAACTCTCCTAACCTCACCTGGAGCCGGGCCAATTCCTGGCTGTCCCAACCGCCGGAATCCGAGAGTGCAACAACCCGCCTCAGCGAGGATTGGCAGCACCAGTGTTAGCTATTGCTGCTGTTTGTTGTGTGCTGTTTCTGTTGTTACTGAAGGGCTGGGCTGGGGGTTGTGGGGGGCGGTAAGGGCAGAGAACAGAGAGCTCACGGCACGCGAGGTTCTGTGGCCCAGCCTCCAGCAGATTCTCTCCCATTCTATCAGCTCCAGAACTGAGCTGGGGAGAGGAGTGCACTTCGAATTTAACGTGGGGAACAAATAAACTGCCCCAACGATGCACAGATATAGTCCTGGGCTTTAAAAGCTAACAGCCTCACATGGGCTGTGTGACAGAGACCGTGCATTGGGAAACGTGCTGGTGGGAACTGATGCTTACACACAGACCCACATTCTCTGGCATTTGCAGGCAGCAAACAACTTCAACTTCAATAGGAGGAAAAATAAAAATTGGAAGAGGGGGCGATTGGAAATGTGCTGAGTTTGGATCGTACTCTTTCCCCCCCCCCACCACCGCTGCCCCCTTTCCCTGTATATTACTGGCTCACTGCTCCTGTTTACACTGATCTGTATTTCTCTGCCCTCCCCGCATTGCCCCTCCCCCCCAGCATTGCCCCTCCCCCTCCCCGCATTGCCCCTCCACCAGCTTTGCCCATTGCCCCCCTCCGCAACAGCTCAGTATTATTGTTCAGGCAGGGCGGTGGGCTTAGATTATTAATGTTTGCTAAATATCCGACAACAATTCAATTTCATCACTCAAGACACAGCCTGCTGCAGGCACACTCAAATATACAGGTATTTCTGCCCTGGACTCAGTGCCTCGGGTCTCAGACTCCCAGCGATGTGTGATGTATGGGTGGGTGGGTATTCGGATTGTTACAGTACACTGGGTTACCACAGAGCCTTCTCACATTTCCCCAAACCATCTCACAGCGCTTCATAAAACAAATGACCGTACAAAGTATTTACAGCATAGAACCAGGCCATTCGGCCCATCGGGTCCGTGCCGGTCTTTATGCTCCACACGAGCCTCCTCCCACCTCTCTTCATCTCACCCCACCAGCATATCCTTCTATTCCTTTCCCACTCAGTGCTCATGTAGCCTCCCCTTAAATGCAGCTGTACTATTTGCCTCCGCCCCTTTAAAGTGCAGTAACTGAGGAAAGGTAGGAGCTATTCAGTGCACAGCAAGATCCCACACACAGCAGTGAGGAACACCTTCGGGCTAATCGGTGATGCACAGCGCAATGTTACTCTACCCTTTACACCAGGCCACTTGCTGTTCCACACAATGCACGATACACAGGGAGGCTGGATTGCCCAACACAGATCTCTGCAAGCTGCCAGTTTTAGCCGGGAGCCTGAATAAACAGAACAGACCAGGGGCAGTGCAAGCATATCACCAAAACAAACATCAGCTGAAGTCTCGAAGGTCACCGACCTTCCAGTTACCTTCAATAGGTGCAGCAGCACTCAGTATCTGGGCATTCAGACACTCACAGCATCAGTGCCAGTCTCAACTCACTGCTTCCTACAGATCCTGGGGACAACATCTTAAGGAATGTTTGTAGCAGCTTGGAGATTTATTCATTTAAAATTTTATAAAATTGCTGCTTATTCCTTGGAGATGAGAGATTGATCATCAGTCGGAAAGCTGTGGGCTTGCGGGACGTAACAGTTTGCAGGAGCTGGGAACAGGAGGGGCATTTAATCAAATCAGTCAATCATAAGATACAAGACCATCACAAGAGCTTGGATTGTTTATGGGAAGGAGGGTGACTGAGTGCACAGAGAACCAGAAAATCTACTGCACGCATTGGGCTAAATTACCAAACTTACACAACAGGTTTCAAACCCAGGGACGTGCGTGAGTGTGTGTGATTCTGTGTGTACATGTGACTGTGTGTGTGCGTGTGTGTGACTGTGTGCGCGATTCTGTGTGTGCGCGTGTGACTGTGTGCGCGCGCGTGTGACTCTGTGTGCGTGTGTGTGCGAGTGACTGTGTGTGTGCATGTATAACTGGGTGTACGTATGCCTCTGTACGTGTGTGTGCGTGTGTGACTGTGTGCGTGTGACTGTGTGCGTATGACTGTGTGCGTGTGCGTGTGTGACTGTGTGCGTGTGTGACTGTGTGCGTGTGACTGTGTGCGTATGACTGTGTGCGTGTGCATGTGACTGTGTGAGAAAGTGCGTGACTGTGTGTGTGTGACTGTGTGCGTGTGCCTCTGTGTGTGTGCATGTGACTGTGTGTGTGAGTGTGACTGTGTGTGTGACCGTGTGTGTGAGAGAGTGCGTGACTGTGTGTGTGTGACTGTGTGTGTGACTGTGTGTGTGACTGTGGGCGTATGACTGTGTGCGTGTGCCTCTGTGTGTGTGCATGTGACTGTGTGTGTGAGAGAGAGTGCGTGACTGTGTGTGTGTGTGACTGTGTGAGTGACTGTGTGTGTGGGGGGGGGTGGCGGGGGAGATTGGGGAGGAATAGCCAATTATTCATGAGGCAAGTGCGATGAATCATTTGAAGCTGTTTCACATTTCACTCCCATGGTTGTAAAATCCACGCTTAAAATAAAACCTCAATTTAAAAAAAATCTTAAATTAAACTTAATTGAAAAGCAGGGAAGTTATGTTAAACCTGTATCAAACCTTGGTTAGACCACACTTGGAATTCTGTGCACAGCTCTGGTCTCCATTTTGTAAAAAGGAGATAGAGGCACTGGAGAAGGTGCAAAACAGATTTACTAGAATGAAACCAGAACTGAGAGGTTTTACCCATCAGGAAAGATTGAACAGGCCAGGGCTTGTTTCTCGAGAAAGGAGAAGGCAGAGGTGCAATGTGGGAGGCCAGTCAGGAGAGCGCTGGAATAGTCAAGTCTGGAGGTAACAGAAGCACGGATGAGGGCTTCAGCAGCAGATGAGCTGAGGCAAGAGTGGAGATGGGCCATGTTACAGAGGTGGAATTAGGTGGTCTTAGTGATGGAGCAGATATGTGGTTGGAAACTCAGCTCAGGGTCAAATAAGGCGTGAAGGTTGCAAACAGTCTGGTTCAGCTTCAGACAGTGAGCAGGAAGTCAATGGGCCTGAGCCCGCCCCCCCCCCCCCCACTGGGCTAAAGGAAAGTGGGGAAGGGGGGGGCGGGGGGAGTGTGTGAATACCAGGGGAGGGCAGCAGTTGTGATGCCCATCATGGTACAATAGTGTGCTGGCAGTCTGTCCTGGTTGGAGAACAGTCACCATGGCCAAATACACAAGGCAGGGAAGGAGGAGACAAATGAAGGGAATGTGACCAGCGCTCTCTCTCTCTCTCTCTGCACCACACAGAAAGCACGGGGCAGAGGGCAGAGGGCAGAGGGGCAGAAGGTATGGGGGCAGAGGGTACTGGGGGTAGAGGGCATTGGGGGTATGGGGTAGAGGGCACTGGGGGCAGAGGGCACTGGGGGCAGAGACAATAGGAACCAGAGTGAGACGACAATTTAAGTGTAAATAAGAACAGAATAGTTCTAACTGTCCCTGTCCCTGGAATGTTTGCCAGTGTGTCTCAACACAAGGATTTTAATTAAAATTCCAACATTAGAATTAATTTTAAGTTTAAAAAGATATCTTACAGAACCCGGCACTGCCCATGGATCACAAACCTAAATGAAAAGGGGCTTCAGGATCAGAAATGAATCTTTAAACCGATTCCTGTCAATACCCTGCCTGTTTTAGAGTCCTGATATTGCAACAGAAAGGGGCTTCATTGGCTGCGAAGCACTTTGGGTCATCCTGAGGTTGTGAGAGGCGCTATACAAATGCAAGTCTTTCTGTCTGCAGGTGGGGTAGCAACTCCTTTTGAAGATGGAAAGGTTAAGGAAATACTTTCAGTCCAAAATACTCCTCCCACATTTACGTGCGACTTAAAGGGACGGCCTGGTCCACAACGTGGATTCACCGAATCATCTCCGAGTCGCTGGGGTTGTGCTCCGTGTATTTAAACACGTGTGGTTAACTCACTCCCCAAACCTGCTCCTCACAGTGCAAACCATTCATCGCTCGGGGCAACAACATACTGCCCTGGGGGGAGTGGTGGAGATAGAGTACTGGCTCTGTCACTGTGTGACTTCGAATACCACCATCGCATCCTGAGAATTAAAACTCAGTTTAAAGAAATAAATCTGGAATTAAAAAGCTGGTGTCAGTAAAAGTGACCGTGAAGCTGTCGGATTGTGGTTAAAAACCCAACTGGTCTCTATGTGACTCCAGACCCACACCCACGTGGTTGACTCAACTTCCCTCAGAAGTGGCCCAGCAACCTCCTCAATTCTATCAAAAGGCGGCCCACCACCACCTCCTCAGGACATGCAGGGAGGGGCCATACATCAGGGGAGGGGCACACACCAATGGTTCACACACATCAGCCATGGTTCACTCACCTTCCATCCCCAACTGCACTGTCAGCTGATCTCCTCCAGGGGGTGCTGCTACAGTCGCCCTCAGCACCCTGGGGTGGGCTTTGTGGGGGGAGGGGGCTAGCAGCAGCCTGAGCCCCTGGGGAGGGAGTGGGGGGGGGGGGCTAGCACCAGCTGGAGCCCCGGGGGAGGGGGGAGGGGGCTAGCTTTAGCCCGAGCCCCTGGGGAGGGGGAGGGGGGGCTAGCACCAGCTGGAGCCCCTGGGGAGGGGGGAGGGGGCTAGCATCAGCTGGAGCCCCGGGGGAGGGGGGAGGGGGCTAGCTTTAGTCCGAGCCCCTGCGCTGTGCTCCCTTCCAGTATCTTGGCGCAGTCTCACACACCTCAGCTGCGTTTGAATCATCAGGAAATCATCACTTTTCTTCAATATGAGATTTCCTGCAGCATTTATAAAAGGGCACTGTCATCATAAAATGTCTGGCTTAGAAGCAAATATTTGAATACAGCGAGTCCAAAAGATAAGATATATACAAAATAACAGATTACTGTCGTGCGTGAGCAGGATGGCCTACTGTCTCTCTCTCTCTCTGCACCACACAGCAGGCACGGGGCAGGGGGCAGAGGGCAGAGGGCAGGGGCAGAGTGACTGAGGGCAGGGAGACAGAAGGCTGAGTGCAGAGAGCAGAGAGCAGAGGGGTAATCTGCTCGCTGACTGACTTCAGTCTCTCCAACATCAGTCACTCCTCATGCTCAGTCCTGCAAAACAGCCTGCAATATCATATTCTCCCTGCAGGAGGAGCTCCACACCTCTGCTCAGCAACTCCCAGAGATTCAATCCAGACCAGAACATGAACAGGAGAGGGGAGGGGAAGAGGGGAGGGGGAGAGGAAAGGGAAAGAGGGGAAGGGGAGAGGAGAGGAGAGAAGGAAAGAGAGGAAGGGGAGAGGAGAACAGATAAAGAGACAGAGAGAAAGAGGAAGAAAAGAGATTTTTATGATTGTTTCTGCTCCAATGTCAACACCAAAGTCCTTTTTCTGCAGTGTAACTGCTGTGTACAATACTGAAGCCGTGCCTTTCGGGTCTGTCCCAGCTAATACACCAGCCGGGACAGCAGGTAAATGCAGTCTCAGCCCTTGGACTGCAGCTTGGACTGACTGACTGTCGGGGGCTCGGGGATTACAATGAGTGCAGGGCAGGGTAACAAGCAGCAAGGCTACATTTCCATCCCCGTCACTCACAGGCTGCAGCCCACAAGCGGCAAGTCCTTCCTCAAAAACAAGGAGCTGCCGGGAACCTAACGTAGTTTGAGAAACTTCACAAACCCAGCAGCGCAGGCTGAGCGGGAGCTGGGAAATGTTCCCCAGTTTGTGGACGACTGATCGGCAGTGGTGAACCCAGTCACTCCAGGAGAGACACACCCCGCACTGAACCCTCTGACCCCTCTCTCCTCACCTGTCACGTCTCACCTGAGGCACAGCCCCACCTCCCAAACAAATAGCTCACTTTTTCTTAAGCCGTAAAGATTGCAGTCCCCGCCTTGCAGGGGCCTTGACAGCAGCACAGTAAGCTGCAGACACACCCTGGAACACGGTGAACCCTAGCTCACTAACATTCTCACCCACTGCCATGTCCAAACACTCAGGCTGCTCACACAGCCAGGCTCCTTGCCCATTAGGGGCGGCACCGTCACATGTACAGGGCAACTCTGTCCAACAGCGCCACCGTGCCAGGGCACTGAGGGCAGGGTGGTGAACCTGTCCCCTTCCCCGTGTACCCACCTCACACCCGGGGCAAGTACCGGCAAAGTGCCTGCTCCCAACACAAGAGGGGATCTCATAGAAACATGTAAGATTCTGACGGGACTGGACAGGTTAGATGCGGGAAGAATGTTCCCGATGTTGGGGAAGTCCAGAACCAGGGGTCACAGTCTAAGGATAAGGGGTAGGCCATTGAGGACTGATATGAGGAGAAACTTCTGTTGTTAACCTGTGGAATTCCCTGCCACAGAGAGTTGTTGATGCCAGTTCATTGGATATATTCAAGAGGGAGTTAGATATGGCCCTTACGGCTAAAGGGATCAAAGGGTATGGAGAGAAAGCAGGAAAGGGGTACTGAGGGAATGATCAGCCATGATCTTATTGAATGGTGGTGCAGGCTCGAAGGGCCGAATGGCCTACTCCTGCACCTATTTTCTATGTTTCTAAGCCAAGGGCAACAGGTTCACATCTCCCCACGGGAGCCATGGACAGAGAGGGCAATCGTTTCCAAGTCACACTGTCTCCGAGGATTCAGAGTGTGTAACTCTGGGTACAGGACATTCCCAGACTCTGCACGCCTGAGCGTGTCAATTAACATGGCACAACAATTATGCAATCTGTGCAGAATAGTGCTACAGAGAGCAGAGAATAGTGCTCCTGTATAGCACGGGGTACAATACTGGTGGGTGCAGGTCTGTCACTAAATAACACTGGGGTACAATACTGATGGGTACAGGTCTGTCACTGTATAACACTGGGGTACAGTACTGGTGGGTACAGGTCTGTCACTGTATAACACTGGGGTACAGTACTGGTGGGTACAGGTCGGTCACTGTATAACACTGGGGTACAGTACTGATGGGTACAGGTCTGTCACTGTATAACACTGGGGTACAGTACTGGTGGGTACAGGTCTGTCACTGTATAACACTGGGGTACAGTACTGGTGGGTACAGGTCTGTCACTGTATAACACTGGGGTACAGTACTGGTGGGTACAGGTCTGTCACTGTATAACACTGGGGTACAGTACTGGTGGGTACAGGTCTGTCACTGTTTAACACTGGGGTACAGTACTGGTGGGTACAGGTCTGTCTGTATAACACTGGGGTACAGTACTGGTGGGTACAGATCTGTCACTGTATAACACTGGGGTACAGTACTGGTGGGTACAGGTCTGTCACTGTATAACACTGGGGTACAGTACTGGTGGGTACAGGTCTGTCACTGTATAACACTGGGGTACAGTACTGGTGGGTACGGGTCAAGTGTGCATAAGGTGCATAACCTCCTTTTTTTGTATTCTATGCCTGTATCTATAAAGCCCAGGATCCCGTATGCTCTTTTAGCAGCTTTCTCACCTTGTCCTGCCACCTTCAACGATTGGTGCACATATACCCCCTAGGTTTCTCTGTTAATGCACCCTCTTTAGAATTGTATCCTTTAGTTTATATTGCCTCTCCTCGTTCTTGCTACCAAAATGTATCACTTCGCACTTCTTTGCGTTAAATTCTATCTGTCAATACTGGCACATTATTCCTGGTTACTGATATAAAAATCTTTTCTACAATTATAACATTGTTTGATAGCAGACAGTGTCTGTCGAGAGTTAAGACAGGAGTCCCTAGAAGTGTGCTAATATTTACAGGCTATACGCAGGAATACGATACTCTGCGATCAGCCGTTCATTACATTGGTGCTGCTGACAGACTGTTTATGGACTGTTGTGCGGCAAGTTGCCACCCGCCAACGATCCAAAAAGCACAGCGCCCTCTACAGCGCATCTGGGACCTGTGTGAGCAGGATAAGCAACTGTGAGTCTTTTAACCAAGCAGGCTGAAGAATCGTGAATGAGCAGCGCAGAATCTGAACCAGGAAATGTCAGTGAGAATCGCGAACTCAGTGTCAAATCAGGTACAGAAAGGGAAAGAAAGAGAGGGAAGGAAAATGAGATTGAGAGAGAACAAAAAGAGACAGAAAGAGTGAAAACTTTATTTAAATATTTTTATTTACTTAAATCTCTTAAATACTCTTCAGGGTATTCAGTTCCTAGTTACTCAACTAACAGTCTTGTGCGAAAAGGCCCAAAATAGTGCAATACATTGCAACAACATATGAAGAATTTCTGCAGTCATGTTTTTGATTCAAAAGGTTTTTTTTAAACAATAATTATAATCTGAAGGAATGAGACTCCATGCTTGCGGAAGTTAATTTTCAGTGCCAGGAAGGTAGTTTGGCTCACCGCCCCGGTATCAGGGTCCCGACATCGGAATTGACGAGCGCTGGCTTGTTCTCGGGAGCTGAGTGCGTATCAATCAGGGGAATACGGCAACGTCACGTTGCTCCATGTACCCGGGCGGTGACTCTCGGCGAGACACTATTGTACCGGAGCCTCTGGAGGAACAGGACATCTCGCACAGCAACTCCGTGATTTCCACCTTTAACTGCACTGTGCACTCGCCAGAAGTTGCTCTCCGATTTTCATACAAACAGAGAGCGAGGTAGGCCACACCATTATTCCTACCGCAATATCCGGACCACTGGCTCCAGATACCTTGCGGATGTGAAAGGCACTATATAAATGCAAGTTCTTTCATTCGTTACGATTTACCCAGTCTTCACTCCCAACCTCTCATTGTTGGTGTCTGACACTGGGGCTTGACTCTGCATCAGGGGAACAAATATCCAGTTTTCCATTTTAAAGAGGGACATATATTAACCAATTAAACTGTTGAGAGGGAGCAGAGTGTTAGCCGTGGCTCAGTGGGTCACACTCTCGCCCCGGAGTCAGAAGTTTGTGGGTTCAAGTCCCACTCCAGAAACTTGAGCACAAAATCTAGGCTCACACTCCAGTGCAGTACTGAAGGAGCGCTGCACTGTCGGAGGGACAGTACTGAGGGAGCGCTGCACTGTCGGAGGGACAGTACTGAGAGAGTGCTGCACTGTCGGAGGGGCAGTACTGAAGGAGCGCTGCACTGTCGGAGGGACAGTACTGAGGGAGCGCTGCACTGTCGGAGGGACAGTACTGAGGGAGCGCTGCACTGTCGGAGGGGCAGTAGTGGCTCGTTCAGGCCAACATCCCCAGCATTGAAGCACTGACCACACTTGATCAGCTCCGTTGGGCAGGCCACATAGTTCGCATGCCAAACACGAGACTCCCAAAGCAAGCGCTCTTTTCGGAACTCATCCACGGCAAACGAGCCAAAGGTGGGCAGAGGAAACGTTACAAGGACACTCTCAAAGCCGCCCTGATAAAGTACGACATCCGCACTGACACCTGGGAGTCCCTGGCCATAGACCGCCCTAAGTGGAAGTGCATTCGGGAGGGCACTGAGCACCTCGAGTATCGTCGCCGAGAGCATGCAGAAATCAAGCGCAGGCAGCAGAAGGAGCGTGCGGCAAACCAGGCTCCCTGCCCACCTTTTCCCTCAACGACTATCTGTCCGACCTGTGACAGAGACTCTGGTTCTCATATTGGACTGTACAGCCACCTAAGAACTCATGCTAAGAGCGGAAGCAAGTCTTCCTCGATTCCGAGGGACTGCCTATGAGATGATGATGATGATGAGTGAGGGAACGCTACACTCTCGGAGGAGCAGTACTGAATGAGCGCTGCACTGTTGGAGGGGCAGTACTGAGTGAGCGCTGCAGTGTCAGAGGGGCAGTACTGAGTGAGCGCTGCAGTGTCGGAGGGGCAATGCTGAATGAGCGCTGCACTGTTGGAGGGGCAATGCTGATTGAGAGTTGCACTGTTGGAGGGGCAGTACTGAGGGAGCGCTGCACTGTCAGAGGGGCAGTACTGAGGGAGCACTGCACTGCTGGAGGGGCAATGCTGAGTGAGAGTTGCACTGTTGGAGGGGGCAGTACTGAGGGAGCGCTGCACTGTCGGAGGAGCAGTACTGAGGGAGCACTGCAGTGTCGGACGAGAAGTGCTGAGGGAGCGCCGCACTGTCGGAGGGGCAGTACCGAGGGAGCGCCGCACTGTCGGAGGGGCAGTACTGAGGGAGCGCCGCACTGTCGGAGGAGCAGTACTGAGGGAGTGCCGCACTGTCGGAGGGGCAGTACTGAGGGAGCGCCGCACTGTCGGAGGGGCAGTACCGAGGGAGCGCCGCACTGTCGGAGGAGCAGTACTGAGGGAGCACTGCACTTTAGGAGAGAATTGAAAAGTTTATTATTCAATTTAACAAACATCTTTGGATGAGATGTTAAACCGAGGCCCCATCTGCTCTATCAGGTGGTGATAAAAGTTCCCAGAGCCAATATTTCAAAGAGCAGGGGAGTTATCCCCGGTGTCCTGATCAATATTTATCCCTCAATCAACATCAATAAAACAGATTATCTGGTCATTATTACATTGCGGTTTGTGGGAGCTTTCTGTGCGCAATTTCCCACATTACAACAGTGCCAGTCAATAATGAGCCAGAAGGCTTTCGAGAAACTATGGGGCAATAAAGCACAAAGGCCCAAACTGAGCCCAATTCATGCAAAGCTGCAAACCTACACCAAAGAGCTCATACCAGTCATTGGAAGTGCGGCAGTGAAGGTATCGTATGATGGAGCTGTGCATGATCTATCATTATGGATTGCTCCAGGCAATGGCCCAACGCTGTTCGGCAGAAGCTGGTTAGAAAAGATTAGATGGAATTGGAATGACATCAAAGCACTATCTTCAATGGATGACGCCTCGTGTGCTCAAGTGCTGAGCAAGTTTCCCTCGCTATTCGAACCAGGCATCGGCAACTTCACAGGCGGTAAGGTACAGATCCATCTAGGCCCCAAAGAACGGCCTGTCCATCACAAGGCTCGGGCAGTTCCTGATGAGGGAGAAAGTCGAGATCGAACTGGACAGACTCCAACGCAAAGGAATCATATCGTCAGTCGAGTCCAATGAGTGTGTCAGGCCAATTGTTCCGGTGTTGAAAAGTGATGACACGGTCAGAATCTGCGATGACTACAAGGTAATTATTAACCAAGTCTCACTACAGGATCAGTACCCGCTGCCCAAGGCAGATGACCTGTTTGCAACGTTAGCGGGGGGGGGCGGCGGGGGGGGGGTGAGTCGTTCACCAAGTTGGACCTAACCTCCGCCTACATGACACAGAAGCTGGCTGAATTTTCGAAAAGACTGACGTGCATCAACACACACAAAGGGCTGTTTATATACCACAGGTGCCCTTTCAGGATTCGCTCAGCTGCAGCCATTTTCCAGAGAAGCATGGAGAGTTTGCTGAAATCTGTTCCGCACACCGTTGTGTTTCAAGACGACATCCTGATCACTGGTCATGACACCATCGAACATCTACACAACCTGGAAGAGGTTCTAAATCGCCGAGACAGAGTGGGATTCAGGCTGAAATGCTCCAAATGTGTTTTCCTGGCGCCAAAAGTCAAATTTTTGGGAAGAAAGATTGCAGCAGACGGCATCAGGCCCACGGACTCAAAGGCAGAGGCCATCAAGAATGCGCCCAGTCCACAGAATGTGAAGGAGCTGCATTCGTTCCTGGGACTCCTCAACTATTTCGGTAACTTTCTACCCGGGTTGAGCACGTTGTTCGAGCCTTTGCACATGTTGCTACATAAGGGTGACGACTGGGTTTGGGGCAAATCTCAAGACACAGCCTTTGAGAAGGCCAAGAACCTGCTATGTTCAAATAAGTTACGTATACTATGACCCATGTGAACGTTTAGTGCTAGCTTGTGACACCTCATCGTACGGGGTCGGCTGTGTGTTACAGCAAGCCAATGTATCGGGCAACCTCCAACCGGTTGCATATGCGTCTAGAAGTCTGTCTAAGGCTGAGAGAGCCTACAGTATGGTCGAGAAAGAGGCGTTAGCATGTGTATATGGGGTTAAGAAAATGCACCAATACCTATTTGGACTTCGGTTTGAGCTTGAAACTGACCATCTGCTCATTTCGCTGTTTTCAGAGAGCAAAGGTATAAATACCAATTGTTCGTCCTGCATCCAAAGATGGGCACTAACATTATCCGCTTATGACTATGTTATCCGCCACAGACCAGGCACGGAGAACTGTGCTGATGCTCTCAGCCGGCTACCATTACCCACCACTGGGGTTGAAATGACACAGCCCGCAGGCTTGCTACTGGTCATGGATGTTTTTGAGCGAGAGGTCACCCATCACAGCTCGCCAGATCAGGACCTGGACCAGCCAGGATCCTGTGCTCTCATTAGTAAAGAGTTGCGTCCTAAATGGGAACTGGTCCCGTTCCCGGGGAAAGGCAAGATGAAATGTCCTTCCAGTCGGATTGTCTCTTATGGGGTAATCACGTGGTTTTGCCAAAAAAAGGCAGGGAAACGTTTATACGCGACCTGCACAGTACCCACCCAGGCATTGTCATGATGAAGGCAATTGCCAGGTCACATGTTTGGTGGCCCGACATTGACTCAGACTTGGAGTCATGCGTGCATCAGTGCAACATTTGCTCGCAACTGAGCAATGCACCAAGAGAGGCTCCACTGAGTCTGTGGTCATGGCCCTCCAAACCCTGGTCCAGGATCCATGTAGATTTTGCCGGCCCCTTTCTAGGAAAGATGTTTTTAGTAGTTGTGGACGCTTACTCCAAATGGATTGAATGCATGATCATGTCATCCTGCACGTCAACAGCCACCATTGAAAGCCTCCGGGCCATGTTCGCCACCCATGGCATGCCCGACATCCTTGTCAGCGACAATGGAACGTGTTTCACCAGCTCGGAATTCAACAAGTTTATGACCGACAAGGGCAGCAAGTATGTCAGGTCTGCTCCGTTTAAGCCCGCATCTAATGGTCAAGCGGAGCGGGCAGTCCAAACAATCAAGCAGAGCATGAAACGTGTGACGGACGGCTCCCTGCAGACCCGCTTGTCTCGCTTTCTGCTCAGATACCAGATGCGACCCCATTTGCTCACCGGGGTTCCCCCGGCAGAATTGTTAATGAAGAGATCCCTCAACACCCGGCTCTCCCTAGTCCACCCGGATCCTAATGACCACGTGGAAACCCGGCGACACCGGCAGAACATGTACCACGATCGCACGACTGTTTCACGTAACATTGATGTTAACGACCCTGTGTTTGTCCTGAATTATGTTCATGGTCCCAAGTGGGTTGCTGGCACTGTTCTGGCCAAGGAAGGGAATAGGGTGTTTATAATCAAACTGTTAAATGACCAAACGTGCAGAAAGCATTTAGATCAGACCAAATTGCGATTTACTGACTACCAGGAACGACTTGAAGGAGGACATCACCATCGACGATCCACCAACACACACCCAACCAGCAATCGACCTCGCTGTCAATCACGAGGATGAACCCACCATTCCTGACAGTCCGGTCAGACCAGCCGCAGTGCAGTGCAGCAATGGTCCGGCCAACTCACACACGCCAGGGTTTGAACTTAGACAATCAACCAGGGAGCGAAGGGCTCCGGATCACCTCAACTTGTAAATAACGTGTACCGAAGACTATGGGGGGGGTGGGGGATTGGGGGGGGGGGGTGATGTTATGTATGTAACTATGTAATACTTGCCACCAGAGGGCGCGACTGTTGGAGTCCTAATGGTCACCTGCACACACGTGCAGGGCCAGTGTAAAAGGTTGGCTGCCATGTTGTTTAGGCACTGTGGAGTCGTAATAAAGACTAAGGTCACACTAAGTTTAGCTCACAGTACTCAGCCTCGTGGAGGTTCTTCTGTACACAATAACTTCAGAACTGAGCAACTGACTAGCAGGCACTGTTGAGATAGATAGAGAGAGAGAGAGACAGAGAGAGAGAGAAAGAGGGAGGGAGACAGAGAGAGTGAAAGAGAGTGAAAGAGACAGTGAGAGTGAAAGAGACAGTGAGTGAGAGAGAGAGACAGAGTGAGAGAGACAGAGAGAGAGAGAGAGAGACAGGGAGACAGAGAGAGAGAGAGACAGAGAGAGAGACACACATACATACACAGAGGGAGAGACTGGCAGACAGACAGGGAGAGAGAGAGAGAGAGACAGAGTGAGAGAGAGAGACACACAGAGAGAGAGACTGAGAGACAAAGAGAGGGAGGGAGAGAGAGGTAGAGAGTGAGAAACAGAGACACAGAGAGAGAGAGAGAGAATGAGAGACAAACATGCGCACAAACAGAGAGAGAAATAAGCAGAGACAGACATGCTCCAGAATCGGGGCTGATAATCCAGGCCGGCAGTGGGAGGGAGTGCTGCAGCATTGTTGGGGGGATTGTCTTTCCGATGAGACGTTAAGCGGAGGCGCAAAGTGTGTGTTCAGCTGGAGATCCCAGGCATTAATGGGAGAGTCTCCGAACAGGGGCATTCTCCTCGGGCCCTATCCACCCATCGGTTCTCCAGCAACACCATCAAAGATGAAGCACTCAATTATCTCTGCTCTGAGATCTTGTGCACAAACTGGCTGAGAGCTTTGCCGACAGAACAACAGTGACTCAGATTCGAAGAGTGACTTGTATGAAGCAGCGTAAGATGTTCCCGGGACGGGAGAAGTCGCTGTATAAAATCACAAGGCTTTCTGGAATAAGAGGCGCACGTCTAGAAACGTGGAATAGCAGACAAAAATCAACTGAGAACCGAGCCGAAAAAAATGCAAATACTACAGGCGCTGGAATCACCGAGCGATAAAAGGAGGGAGGGAGACATACAGGGTATAAAGTGGTTTATTTGGACTGCGCGTGGGAAAGGGCGGCAGAAGTAGATAGAATAGTAACTTTCAAAGGGGAATTACATGAAGGGAATAAATGTGCAGAGCTGTGGAGAAAGAGCAGGGTTGTGGGACTAAGCAGAGAGCTCCTTCAGGCACAATGGGCCCAATGGCCTCCTGTGCTGAGAGATTCTGTGGTTCGAAGAGAGGGGGCTGCACTATCACAGTTTCTAATGAAGCATTCTGCTTCAATCATCATTAATGACCTTTACAGAGGCTGCAAGTTTGCAACATGTTCTGTGGAGTTCCCCCTATTATTAGGAAAGTGTTGCGCTGATCATTTCTCTTGATGTCGAAGCAGTCAGGACATGTCCACTTAAACACCGAGAGAAAGAGGCAAGTGGATGAAGAGACTGCACCATCCCAGCCTCAGCACACTATGCGCACTGCCAGTGCCTGAGACAAACAGGAAATCATTCTCTGCGATCCCAGCACCAAGCATTCCTGGCATTTCTTCTCGCTGCTCTCTGCAGACTTGCCAAAACACAGGTTGTACCCAACCCAGCAGCCTGCAGCACTGTGTGTACACTTCGCACAGCACAGTGCTCCACACACACAGCTGCTGGTGGCTGCCACAGGCTGCAATGTCAGGCTTCCCCAGGAGTGAGAGTCCCACACACTGTGCGTCTCTTGTCAAGATCAGGTCAAAGACAGAATATTACTGTTACTGGACCTCAGAGCTGGAAACCCAGCCATATCCACTCAGTCTCTAATAAATTGCCTAGTATTTTTAAGAGACAATCTTTCTTTTGTTTACCAAAATAAGGGTTGGAATCCAAACAAGTCAATCAAACAGACATCTGTATTTACAAACTGGTTAAGAGCGATTAGAGAGAGCAGGGAATGCTCATAAAATGCCGCCAAAATCTCCATTCCCCCTTCCTCAATCGTGCAAAGTAGGTCAACGGAGACTGAAAAATATGCAGATCAAGTAAACATGCATTCCCCAGGGTTTACCAACCCCCATTCTGGCCCAGTGACCCCAGGATTTACACCCAGTGAACCCCCGCTCTGGCTCAGTGACCCCAAGGTTTACACTCAGTGAACCCCCGCTCTGGCCCAGTGACCTCAGGGTTTACACTCAGTGAACACCCGCTCTGGCCCAGTGATCCCAGGGTTTACACCCAGTGAACCCCTGCTCTGGCCCAGTGACCCCAGGGTTTACTCCTAGTGAACCCCCGCTCTAGCCCAGTGACCCCAGGGTTACATAAGAACAAAAGAATTAGGAACAGGAGTGGGCCATCTAGCCCCTCGAGCCTGCTCCGCCATTCAACAAGATCATGGCTGATTTGGCCGTGGACTCAGCTCCACTTACCCGCCCGCTCCCCGTAACCCTTAATTTCCTTATTGGTTAAAAATCTATCTATCTGTGATTTGAATACATTCAATGAGCTAGCCTCAACTGCTTCCTTGGGCAGAGAATTCCACAGATTCACAACCCTCTGGGAGAAGAAATTCCTTCTCAACTCAGTTTTAAATTGGCTCCCCCGTATTTTGAGGCTGTGCCCCCTAGTTCTAGTCTCCCCGACCAGTGGAAACAACCTCTCTGCCTCTATCTTGTCTATCCCTTTCATTATTTCAAATGTTTCTATAAGATCACCCCTCATCCTTCTGAACTCCAACGAGTAAAGACCCAGTCTACTCAATCTATCATTATAAGCTAACCCCTCATCTCCGGAATCAGCCTAGTGAATCGTCTCTGTACCCGCTCCAAAGCTAGTATATCCTTCCTTAAGTAAGGTGACCAAAACTGCACGCAGTACTCCAGGTGCGGCCTCACCAATACCCTGTACAGTTGCAGTAGGATCTCCCTGCTTTTGTACTCCATCCCTCTCGCAATGAAGGCCAACATTCCATTCGCCTTCCTGATTACCTGCTGCACCTGCAAACTAACTTTTTGGGATTCATGCACAAGAACCCCCAGATCCCTCTGCACCGCAGCATGTTGTAATTTCTCCCCATTCAAATAATATTCTCTTTTACAGTTTTTTTTCCAAGGTGGATGACCTCACATTTTCCGACATTGTATTCCATCTGCCAAATCTTAGCCCATTCGCTTAACCTCTCTAAATCTCTTTGCAGCCTCTCTGTGTCCTCTACACAACCCGTTTTCCCACTAATCTTTGTGTCATCTGCAAATTTTGTTACACTACATTCTGTCCCCTCTTCCAGGTCATCTATGTACATTGTAAACAGTTGTGGTCCCAGCACCGATCCCTGTGGCACACCACTAACCACCGATTTCCAACCCGAAAAGGACCCATTTATCCCGACTCCCTGCTTTCTGTTAGCCAGCCAATTCTCGATCCATGCTAATACATTTCCTCTGACTTCGCGTACCTTTATCTTCTGCAGTAACCTTTTGTATGGCACCTTATCGAATGCCTTTTGGAAATCTAAATACACCACATCCATTGGTACACCTCTATCCACCATGCTCGTTATATCCTCAAAGAATTCCAGTAAATTAGTTAAACATGATTTCCCCTTCATGAATCCTTCATGAATCCATGTTGCGTCTGCTTGATTGCACTATTCCTATCTACATGTCCCGCTATTTCTTCCTTAATGATAGCTTCAAGCATTTTCCCCACTGCAGATGTTAAACTAACCGGCCTATAGTTACCTGCCTTTTGTCTGCCCCCTTTTTTAAACAGAGGCGTTACATTAGCTACTTTCCAATCCGCTGGTACCTCCCCAGAGTCCAGAGAATTTTGGTAGATTATAACGAATGCATCTGCTATAACTTCCGCCATCTCTTTTAATACCCTAGGATGCATTTCATCAGGACCGGGGGACTTGTCTACCTTGAGTCCCATTAGCCTGTCCAGCACTACCCCCTAGTGATAGTGATTATCTCAAGGTCCTCCCTTCCCACATTCCCATGACCAGCAATTTTTGGCATGGTTTTTGTGTCTTCCACTGTGAAGACCGAATCAAAATAATTGTTTAAGGTCTCAGCCATTTCCACATTTCCCATTATTAAATCCCCCTTCTCATCTTCTAAGGGACCAATATTTACTTTAGTCACTCTTTTTCGTTTTATATATCGGTAAAAGCTTTTACTATCTGTTTTTATGTTTTGCACAAGTTTACTTTCGTAATCTATCTTTCCTTTCTTTATTGCTTTCTTAGTCATTCTTTGCTGTCGTTTAAAATTTTCCCAATCATCTCGTTTCCCACTAACCTTGGCCACCTTATACGCATTGGTTTTTAATTTGATACTCGCCTTTATTTCCTTGATTATCCATGGCTGGGTATTCCTTCTCTTACCGCCCTTCTTTTTCACTGGAATATATTTTTGTTGAACACTATGAAAGAGCTCCTTAAAAGTCCTCCAATGTTCCTCAATTGTGCCACCGTTTAGTCTGTGCTTCCAGTCTACTTTAGCCAACTCTGCCCTCATCCCACTGTAGTCCCCTTTGTCTAAGCATAGTACGCTTGTTTGAGACACTACTTCCTCATCCTCAATCTGTATTACAAATTCAATCATACTGTGATCACTCATTCCGAGAGGATCTTTTACGAGGAGATTGTTTATTATTCCTGTCTCATTACACAGGACCAGATCTAAGATAGCTTGCTCCCTTGTAGGTTCTGTAACATACTGTTCTAAGAAACAATCCCATATGCATTCTATGAATTCCTCCTCAAGGCTACCCCGTGCGATTTGATTTGACCAATCGATATGTAGGTTAAAATCCCCCATGATTACTGCCGTTCCTTTTTCACATGCCTCCATTATTCCCTTGATTATTGCCCGCCCCACTGTGAAGTTATTATTTGGGAGCCTATAAACTACGCCCACCAGTGACTTTTTCCCCTTACTATCTCTAATCTCCACCCACAATGATTTAACATTTTGTTCATTAGAGCCAATATCGTCTCTCATAACTGCCCTGATATCATCCTTTATTAACAGAGCTACCCCACCTCCTTTCCCTTCTTGTCTATCTTTACGAATTGTCAGATACCCCTGTATGTTTAATTCCCAGTCTTGGCCACCCTACAACCACGTTTTTGTAATGGCCACCAAATCATACCCATTTGTAATGATTTGTGCCGTCAACTCATTTACTTTATTTCGAATGCTGCGTGCGTTTAGGTAGAGTGTTTTAATACTAGTTTTTAAACCATGATTTTTAGTTTTGACCCTTCCTGCAGCCCCTTTATATTCATACATATTGTCCCTTCCTATCACCTTGTGGTTTACACTTACCCCAGTGCTACTCTGCTCTGTTGCCTCCTGCCTTTTGCATTCTTTCTTGGGCTCCCGTTCATCTGAGCTCTCACCCACTCTAACTCGCTCAGAGACCTCTCCTGGGTTCCAAATACTCCTTCCACTAAGGCACCGAGCTTTCATGCTTGCCTTTTTATTACACTTTGACCCTTTAGAATTTTGCTGTACAGTGGCCCTTTTTGTTTTTTGCCTTGGGTTTCTCTGCCCTCCACTTTTACTCATCTCCTTTCTGTCTTTTGCTTTTGTCTCCATTTTGTTTCCCTCTGTCTCCCTGCATTGGTTCCCATCCCCCTGCCATGTCAGTTTAACTCCTCCCCAACAGTTTACACCCAGTGAATCCCCGCTCTCGCCCAGTGACCCCAGGGTTTACAGCCAGTGAACCCTTGCTCTGGCCCGGTGACTCCAGGGTTTACCAACCCATGCTCTGGCCCAGTTACCCCAGCGTGTACACCCAGTGAACCCCCGCTCTGGCCCAGAGATTTACTGAGTCTGGCTGGCTGAGCAGCCCAGTTTGACGGTGTTCCCTATCACGCCATTGTGGATAGGGTGCTGTGGTGTCGGGAGTGGGCTTGAACTGTGGGGAACTGTGCAACCTCACCGCCTGCTCCATGATCACAACCATCCTGTGGTCCCAACTGCACTGGGTGCGGCTGGGATTCAACTGCTCCAGCGAGAAAATACTGGCACCATTGCAGCAGTCACCCAGTGTTAAAGGAACAAAGGGTTGCATAAAGAAAGAAAGAATTGCATTTCTATAGTGCCTTTCACCACCTCAGGACATCCCAAATCGTTTTACAGCCAAAGAAATACTATTGAAATGTAGTCGCTATTGCAATATAGGAAACATGGCAGCCAATTTGCGCACAACTCCCTCAGTACTGCCCCTCCAACAGTGCGCGCTCCGTCAGTACCACCCCTCCTACAGTGCAGCATTCCCTCAGTACTGCCCCTCCGACAGTGCAGTACTCCCTCAGTACCACCCCTCCTACAGTGCAGCATTCCCTCAGTACTGCCCCTCCGACAGTGCAGTACTCCCTCAGTACCACCCCTCCTACAGTGCAGCACTCCCTCAGTACTGCCCCTCCGATAGTGCAGCACTCCCTCAGTACCACCCCTCCTACAGTGCAGCACTCCCTCAGTACTAACCCTGACAGTGCGGCGTTCCCTCAGTACTACGCCTCCGACAGTGCAGCGCTCCCTCTCAGTACTGCCCCTCCGACAGTGCGGCACTCCCTCAGTACTAACCCTGACAGTGCGTCGTTCCCTCGGTACTACCCCTCCGACAGTGCAGCTCTCCCTCAGTACTGCCCCTCTGACACTGCAGCTCTCCCTCAGTACTGCCCCTCCGACTGTGCAGCACTCCCTCAGTACTGCCCCTCCGACAGTGCAGCACTCCCTCAGTACTGCCCCTCTGACAGTGCAGCACTCCCCCAGCACTGCCCCTCCGACAGTGCAGCACTCCCTCAGTACTGCCCCTCCGACAGTGCAGCACTCCCTCAGTACTGCCCCTCTGACAGTGCAGTACTCCCTCAGTACTGCCCCTCCGACAGTGCAGCGCTCTCACAGTACTGCATTGGGGTGTTAGCCTAGATTTTGAGCTCTAATCTCTGGTATGGGGCTTGAACCCACGACCTCTGACACAGAAACAAGCGTGTTACCCACTGATCCACGGCCGATCCAGGTACTCTCACATTGACCTTCCCCGAATGTGCTTGCCCCGCTCCCCCTGATAATTCCAAACCCAGCTCCCTCTCACTGCAGGTTGTATTGTCAAGTTCAGGACTGGAATATCGGGTCCTTCATTGAAACATCTGTGAACTCATCCCTTTTGGTGTGGAAGTAAATCATCTTCGTTCGAGGGACCGATATGATGATGATGAACTCGGAAGTGGTGTTTTCACATTGAGACTAATTTGCAGTTTGTGATGAGTTTCTGGATCAGTGCTGCTTTGTGAGACCATCTCCAGTGCTCTGGCCTCACCTGTCTGCCTGTGAGTGAGGCCAGTGAGTCTGGCCAGAGCTGCTCAGACCCATTAAACCCCAGTGTCCTTTGCTGCTGGAATGAGCGATATCCCCAAACCTTTACATCAGCTGCAGCCAGTAGCAGGAGCTCGGCATCTGGTAGAAGAACATGAGAATTAGGAGAAGGAGTCGGCCATTTGGCCCCTCGAGCCTGCTCTGCCATTCAATAACACCATGGCTGATCTTTGACCTGAACTACACTTTACCGCCCTTTCCCCATATTCCTTGATTTCCCTAGAGTCCAAAAATCTATCGATCTCAACTTTGAATATACTCAGAGACTCAGCACCAACAGCCCTCTGGTGTAGAGGATGCCAAAGATTCACAACCCTCAGTGAAGAAATTCCTCCTCATCTCAGTTCTAACTTACTGACCCCTTATCCTGAGACTGTGAACCCTAGTTCTAGACTCTACAGCCAGGGGAAACATCCTCTCAGCATCTACTCTGTCAATCTCCCTCAGAATCTGGTGTGTTTCAATGCGATCACCTCTCATTCTTCTAAACTCCAGAGAGTATAGGCCCATTCTACAAAATCTCTCATCATACGACAGCCCTCTCATCCCAGGAATCAGTCTGGTGAATCTCCATTGCACCGCCTCCAAGGCAAGTATATCCTTCCTTAGATAAGGAGACCCAAACTGTGCGCAGTACTCCAGGTGTGGTCACACCAAGGCCCTGTACAATTGTAGCAAATCTTCCTTACTCTGATATTCCAACCTCTGGACAATAAAGGCCAACATGCCATTCTGACGAAGGGTCATCGACCTGAAATGTTACCTCTGTTTCTCTCTCCATCGATGCTGCCTGACCTGCTGAGTATTTCCAGCATTTTCTACTTTTATGCCATTTGCCTTCCTAATTGCTTGCTGTACCTGCATCCTCCCGCTGTGTTAGCATGTTTAAATCTAACGGCAGCTGTTGTGAGTTATCCTTGGTTCAGTGGATAGCACTCTCTCTCTTTTGCCTCTGAGTCAGAAGGTCCTGCATTGGAATCCCACTTGAGCCCATAATGCAGGCTGACACTTCAGTGCAGTGCTGAGGGAGTGCTGCACTGTCAGAGGTGCCGTCTTTCAGCGAGACGTTATCTGCCCTCTCAGGTGAACCTAAAAGATGCCACAGCCACTATTCGAAGAAGAGCAGGGGAGTAATCCCCGGTGACCTGGCCAATATTTGACCCTCAACCAACACCTAAAACATTACCTGGTCATTTATCTCATTGCTGTTTGTGGGAGTTTGCCATGCGCAAATTGGCTGCTGCTTCTCCTACATTACAACAGTGACTACACTTGAAAATAACTCCATTTTGTTCATTCTTTCTTTTGCCGAGAGAATGTAGAGACAGAGGGTGCAGTAAGTGAGGGAGAGGCTGCAGCAACTCAATTACTACTCCTCGTCATGGCAGGGATTAACCCATCACTCCCTGGGCTAACAATGAACTTGACCCCTGACCTGACCATGAATATATTGAAGCTCTGCGGTCTGTGTGGTTTGAGCTGCTGACCATATGGAAACAAAGGCCGAGGATGACCCTTCGGCCCATCCAGGCTCACACCAGCCAAACAATGGTCAATTTCAGGAAAATCTTTGGGAGATTCCTCAATGCAAATCAAACAAGGTCCAAAAGACCATAGTGGCCCCTCACTCATTACCACATGTACCCAATAATTTCCCAAGTCCCCCACCCCCACCACAGGGCCAGGTGGACTGGGAAAGACTATCTCCATCATCAGGTCAGGCCCAAAGGGCACGGACTTTGACCCCGCTTTATCTCTCATACCCTTTACCCCAACTGTCAAAATCTGCAACTTGTTGAGATTGATTACAATCCCCAGCTGCAGCACTTCCTGGCTCAGTTGTCCCCTCGCACACCTCCTCCGCCTTTAAATCATAGAATCATAGAAATTTGCTGCACAGAAGGCCATTTCGGTCCATCGTGTAGGCCGACAAAGAGCTATCCAGCCTAATCCCACTTTCCAGCTCTTGATCCCTAGCCCTGCTGGTTACGGCACTTCAGGTGCATATCCAAGTGTATTTTTAAATGTGGTGAGGGTTTCTGCCTCCAGGCAGTGAGTTCCAGACCCCCACCACCCTCTGGGTGAAAAAACTTCTCCTCAAATCCCCTCTACACCTCCAACCAATTACTTTAAATCTATGCCCCCTGTTAAGGGAAACCTATCCACTCTATCTAGGCCCCTCATCATTTTATACACATCAATCAGGTCTCCCCTCAGCTTCCTCTGTTTCAAAGAAAACTTAACTGTGTATTCATCTTTTCTCATCTAAGTTTGAAGCTGTGGCTCCTCATCCCAGAGATTCCCTTAAAGCTGACCATCTCCTCAATCCAGTTTATCTGTTCCTTGTCCTCACTCCGTCCATGCTTGGTGTCCCGGGCCTCTCTCAAATCGCAGGTTCCCCAATCCCGTTTATTTCATTCCTTACTCCTTCCGGGTCCGGAATGTTCCGACTGTGGAAGAGTTATATTTTTAATTTGCTGACAACACAAAATAAACATTTTCTGGCTCGGTGACCCAAGTTTATTTTTGTCCGAGGAGAATTACTAAAAGTGAACGGTCGCACAATGGTTATGTTACGGGACTAATAATCGGGAGTTGCGACGTCAGTTCAAATCCCACCACGGCAGCTGGGGAACTTAAATTCAGTTCATTAAATAACAGTGTTCAGTGCCATTCGTAACTCCCGCACGCAGCAAGACCTGGACAACATTCAGGCTTGGGCTGATAAGTGGCAAGTAACATTCGCGCCACACAAGTGCCAGGCAATGACTATCTCCAACAAACGAGAGTCTAACCACCGCCCCTTGACATTCAACAACATTACCATCGCCGAATCCCCCACCATCAACATCCTGGGGGTCACCATTGACCAGAAACTTAACTGGACCAGCCACATAAATACCATGGCCATAAGAGCAGGTCAGAGGCTGGGTATTCTGCAGCGAGTGTCTCACCTCCTGATTCCCCCAAAGCCTTTCCCCCATCTACAAGGCACAAGTCAGGAGTGTGATGGAATACTCTCCACTTGCCGAGATGAGTTGCAGCTCCAACAACACTCAAGAAGTTCAACACCATCCAGGACAAAGCAGCCCACTTGATTGGCACCCCATCCACCACCTTCAACATTCACTCCCTCCACCACCGGCGCACCGTGGCTGCAGTGTGTACCATCTACAAGATGCACTGCAGCAACTCGCCAAGGTTTCTTCGACAGCACCTCCCAAACCCGCGACCTCTACCACCTAGAAGGACATGGGCAGCAGGCGCATGGGAACACCCTCCAGGTTATACAACATCCCGACTTAGAAATATATCGCCGCTCCTTCATTGTTGCTGGGTCAAAATCCTGGAACTCCCTCCCTAACAGCACTGTGGGAACACTTTCACCACATGGACTGCAGCGGTTCAAGGGAAATTAGGGATGGGCAATAAATGCCCCCATCCCAGGAACAAATGAAACAAAACTTAACAACTTCGTCAACTGTGGTTCAGTGGTGAGCACTCTCGCCTCGGAGTCAAAAGGTTGTGGGTTCAATTCCCAATTCAGAAACTTGAGCACTAAATCCAGGCCAACGCTCCCAGTTCAGCGCTGAGGGAGCGTTGCACTTTTGGAGGGGAAGTACTGAGGGAGAGCTGCACTGTCGGAGGGGCAGTACTGAGGGAGCGCTGCACTGCTGGAGAGGCAGTACTGAGGGAGCACCGCACTGCTGGAGAGGCAGTACTGAGGGAGCGCTGCACTGCTGGAGAGGCAATACTGAGGGAGCGCTGCACTGCTGGAGAGGCAGTACTGAGGGAGCATTGCACTGCTGGAGAGGCAGTACTGAGGGAGCATTGCACTGCTGGAGAGGCAGTACTGAGGGAGCGCTGCACTGCTGGAGAGGCAGTACTGAGGGAGCATTGCACTGCTGGAGAGGCAATACTGAGGGTGCGCTGCACTGCTGGAGAGGCAGTACTGAGGGAGCGCTGCACTGCTGGAGAGGCAATACTGAGGGAGCGCTGCACTGCTGGAGAGGCAGTACTGAGGGAGCGCTGCACTGCTGGAGAGGCAATACTGAGGGAGCGCTGCACTGCTGGAGAGGCAGTACTGAGGGAGCATTGCACTGCTGGAGAGGCAGTAATGAGGGTGTGCTGCACTGTCACAAGCTGTCTCCCACCTGCATCTATGCCCATGCCAGAGTGTAAAACAGAAGATGCCCAAAAGGCGGGCTTATAACGCACAGGTATGACACACCACGCTTGCTGCCGCGTGCAGTCCCTGCAGTGCAACCTCCCGCTGGTCACACATAGGCTCACAGTTCAGCTCCTCCCAAATAAAACCAACCGCAGCTCAGGACCACATCTCCAGAAAGTCAACTGTTTTAGGGAGAGATGTGGAACCAGTGCCTGCCCTCACCATAAAAACACCTGAAGCATTTTAAATCATCAGCTTCCAGCCTGTATGTGCAGCTGACAGGCGACATGAGCGCAGCAAGGTATAGTCCTGCTCACGTGGTGTCCCTGGTCACAGGAATCGCACAGCGGGCGGGGAGAACGTGTTCACAGAGCGGGTCACACTGCGATCGCGCAGCATCACAGAGAATCTTTCACTTCTCAGGGGGTGGGGAAGGGAGAGCTTAGTGGGAGGGAGGGTTCAGGTGAGCAGAAACCTAAAAGCTCAAAGAACAAGGTGAGGGCAATAGAACAGGGTAGCGTTGGGGGAAACAAAAACCAGAGCGTGACAGGAAGGAACAGAATCTATAAACATAAGAGTGTATCAAAAACTGGAGCCATAGCAGGAGAAGATGATAAGAAAACACATTTAAAAGCTCTTTATCTGAATGAACGCAGAATTCATAACACATTAGATGAGCTGTCGGCACAAACAGTTACAAATGGGTATGATCTGATAGCCATAACAGAGACGTGGTTGCAAGGTGACCAGGACTGGGAACTAAACTTTCAGGGTACTTGACAAATCAAAAGGACAGACAGAAAGGAAAAGGAGGTGGGGTAGCTCTGTTGACAAAGGATGGAATCACTGCAATAGTGAGAAATGATATTGGCTCAAATGATCAGGATGTTGAAACAGTTTGGGTGGAGATAAGGAATAATAAGGGGAAAAAGTCGCTGATGGGGGTTGTCTATAGGCCCCCTAACAGTAGCAACTCTGTTGGTCGGTGTACAATCCAGGAAATAGTGGGGGCTTGTAAAAAGGGAACAGCAATAATCAAGGGCGATTTTAACCTCCATATTGATTGGACAAGTCAAATTGGTCAGGGTAGCCTTGAGGAAGAGTTCATAGAGTCATCATCATAGGCAGTCCCCCGGAATCGACGACGACTTGCTTCCACTCTAAAAATGAGTCCTTAGGTGGCTGAACAGTCCAATATGAGAACCACAGTCCCTGTCACAGGTGGGACAGATTGTCGTTGAGGTGAAGGGGTGGGTGGGACTGGTTTGCCGCACGCTCCTTCCGCTGCCTGTGCTTGGTTTCTGCACGCTCTCGGCAATGAGACTCGAGGTGCTCAGCGCCCTCTGGGATGCACTTCCTCCACTTAGGGCGGTCTTTGGCCAGGGACTCCCAGGTGTCGGTGGGGATGTTGCACTTTATCAGGGAGGCTTTGAGGGTGTCCTTGTAACGTTTCCTCTGCCCACCTTTGGCTCGTTTGCCGTGAAGGAGTTCCGAATAGAGCGCTTGCTTTGGGAGTCTCATAAATGGCATGCGGACAATGTGGCCTGACCAACGGAGCTGATCAAGTGCAGTCAGTGCTTCAATGCTGGGGATGTTGGCCTGGTCGAGGACACTAATGTTGATGCGTCTATCCTCCCAGGGGATTTGTAAGATCTTGTGGCGACATCGTTGGTGGTATTTCTCCAGCGACTTGAGGTGTCTACTGTACATGGTCCATGTCTCTGAGGAGGGCGGGTATTACTACAGCCCTGTAGACCATGAGCTTGGTGGCAGATTTGAAGGCCTGGTCTTCAAGCACTCTTTTCCTCAGGCTGCCAAAGGCTGCACTGGCGCACTGGAGGCAGTGTTGAATCTCGTCGTCAATGTCTGCTGTTGTTGATAGGAGGCTCCCGAAGTATGGGAAATGGTCCATGTTGTCCAGGGCCGCGCCGTGGATCTTGATGACTGGGGGGCAGTGCTGTGCACCGAGGACAGGCTGGTGGAGGACCTTTGTCTTGCGGATGTTTAGCGTAAGGCCCATGCTTTCGTATGCCTCAGTAAATACGTTGACTATGATTTGGAGTTCAGCCTCTGTGTGTGCACAGAAGCAGGCGTCGTCCGCGTACTGTAGCTCGACGACAGAGATTGGAGTGGTCTTGGACCTGGCCTGGAGAAGATGAACGTTGAACAGGTTCCCACTGGTTCTGTAGTTTAGTTCTATTCCAGCAGGGAGCTTGTGGAGTGTGAGGTGGAGCATGGCAGCGAGGAAGATTAAGAGGGTTGGGGCAATGACGCAGCCCTGTTTGACCCCAGTCCGGAGGTGGATTGGTCTATGATGGATCCGTTGGTACGGATCACGGCCTGCATGTCATCGTGGAGCAGGCGGAGGATGGTGATGAATTTTTGGAGGCTCAATAGACCCTCGTGGTTGACAGTGTCAAAGATCTTTGAAAGGTCAATGTATAGAAGGCAAAGAAGGCCATATATAAGGGCTTACTTTAAACCCTAATCCTGCAAATTCCCAAAATTCAGGCCTAACTCAGGCTTGCCTCCAAACCACCCATCGGCAACGACTGAGCCTCCTGCAGCGGTGACCTGGACCTCTTTCTCCAACGTCGACCCAGCCGCTCCACCCAATCTCTGATCCTCGACAACGCCCGACAAGCCTCCAACCAGGCGATCGGGCCTCCAACGGCGACCAGGCCCCCTCCAGCCACGACCAGAACTTCCCCCCCTCCCCTCCCCTGCCCCACCCCAGTGGTGGCAGCTGTGCCTCTCCTCCACAACAGCGTTTGGGCCTCCTCCTCTTCTACGACGGCAGTTGGCCTTTCCTCCTCCTTCAGCGACGACTGGGCCTCTCCTTCCCCACTCGTGACTTGGCCTCTTCTGACTGGTGAGCATCATGGCTGTGACGTTCCACTCTGACCTCCAGTGGGCCACTGACCCTCCCAATGCCTGCCCCCAACCAAGCCTTCATAGAGTGCATAAGGGACGGGTTCCCTTGAGCAGTATGTAACGGAACCAACCAGGGGCCAGGCTATCTTAGATCTGGTCCTGTGTAATGAGACAGGATTAATAAACAATCTCCTAATAAAGGATCCCCTTGGAATGAGTGATCATAACATGGTTGAATTTCAAATTCAGATGGAGGGTGAGAAAGTTAGATCTCAAACCAGCGTACTAAGCTTAAATAAAGGAGACTACAAAGGTATGAGGGTAGAGTTGGCTAAAGTGGACTGGGCAAATAGATTAAAGTGTAGGACAGTTCATGAACAGTGGCATACATTTACGGAGATATTTCATAACTCTCACGATTTCAGTGAGGAGGAAAGGGTGTATAAGATAGCCATCCGTGGCTAATTAAAGAAATAAAGGATGGCATCCAATTAAAAACAAGGGTATACAAAGTGGCCAAAACTAGTGGGAGGACAGAAGATTGGGAAGCTTTTAAAAGCCAGCAAAGAATGACGAAAAAAATTATTAAGAAAGGGAAGATAATACTATGAATGTAAACTAGCACGAAATAAAGAAACAGATAGCAAATGTTGGTCCCTTAAAGGATGAGTTCAGGGAATTAGTAATGGGGAACATGGAGATGGCAGAAATTCTGAACAAATATTTTGTATCAGTCTTTACGGTAGAGGACACTAACAATATCCCAACAGTAGATAGTCAAGGGGCTATAGTGGGGGAGGAACTTAACACAATCAAAATCACGAAGGAGGTGGTACTCAGTAAGATAATGGGACTAAAGGCGAATAAATCCCCTGGACCTGATGGCTTGGATCCTAGGGTCTTAAGAGAAGTAGCAGCAGGGATTGTGGATGCATTTGTTATAATTTACCAACATTCTCTGGATTCTGGGGAAGTCCCAGAAGATTGGAAAACTGCAAATGTAACGCCCCTATTTAAAAAAGGAGGCAGACAAAAAGCAGGAAACTATAGACCAGTTAGCCGAACATCTGTGGTTGGGAAAATGTTGAGAGTCCATTATTAAAGAAGCAGTAGCAGGACAATTGGAAAAGCATAATTCAGTCAGGCAGAGTCAGCATGGATTTATGAAGGGGAAGTCATGTTTGAAAAATTTGCTGGAATTCTTTGAGGATGTAACGGACGGGGTGGATAAAGGGGAACCAGTGGATGTGGTATATTTGGATTTCCAGAAGGCATTTGGGCAAAGTGTCACATAAAAGGTTACTGCACAAGATAAAAGTTCACGGGGTTGGGGATAATATATTAGCATGGATAGAGGATTGGCTAACTAACAGAAAATAGAGAATCGGGATAAATAGTTCATTCTCTGGTTGGTAATCAGTAACTAGTGTGCTGCAGGGATCAGTGCTGGGACCCCAACTATTTACAATCTATATTAACGACTTGGATGAAGGGACAGAGTGTAATGTAGCCTAGTTTGCTGATGATACAAAGATGGGAGGAAAAGTAATGTGTGAGGAGGACACAAACACCTGCAAAAGGACATAGACAGGCTAAGTGAATGGGCAAAAATTTGGCAGATGGAGTATAATGTTGGAAAGTGTGAGGTCATGCACTCTGGCAGAAAAAAAATCAAAGAGCAAGTTATTATTTAAATGGAGAAAAATTGCAAAGTGCTGCAGTACAGCGGGACCTGAGGATCCTGGTGCATGAAACACAAAAGGTTAGTATGCAGGTACAGCAAGTGATCAGGAAGGCCAATAGAATCTTGGCCTTTACTGCAAAGGGGATGGAGTATAAAAGCAGGGAAGTCTTGCTACAGTTATACAGGGTATTGGTGAGGCCACACCTGGAATACTACGCACAGTTTTGGTTTCCATATTTAAGAAAGGATATACTTGCTTTGGAGGCAGTTCAGAAAAGGTTCAGAAGGTTGATTCCGGAGATGAGGGGGTTGACTATGAGGAAAGGTTGAGTAGGTTGGGCCTCGACTCGTTGGAATTCAGAAGAATGAGAGGTGATCTTATCGAAACGTGTAAGATAATGAGGGGGCAAAGAGGATGATTCCACTGATAGGGGAGACTAGAACTAGGGGGTATAATCTTAGAATAAGGGGTCACCCATTTAAAACTGAGACGAGGAGGAATCTGTGGCATTCGCTGCCTCAGAGAACTGTGGAAGCTGGGTCATTGAATAAATTTAAGACAGAAATAAGACAGTTTCTTAACTTATAAGGGATTAAGGGGTTATGGAAAGCGGGCAGGGAACTGGAGCTGAGTCCATGATCGGATCAGCCATGATCTTATTGAATGGCGGAGCAGGCTCGAGGGGCCGTATGGCCTACTCCTGCTCCTATTTCTTATGTTCTTCTGGAAAGGAGTTCCAGAGGGAAATTGGGAAATATCATCAGGTGAGAAACAGTTTGAAATGCTCAGCTGCTCAGGCAGCCCCTGTGGAGAGAGCAGAGAGAGGGGGCTTGGCTTTGTGGGAGTGGGCACGTTTGGAGTTTCCAAATCGAATGCGCGACCTCATTCAGCCGTTCAAAGGCTCAGATTCGATGGGCCGAATGGCCTCCTTCTGTAATGTGCACACGACAATCGGCTGGCTGCTGATTGACGAGTGCGCATGAACATTTCCCTAAAACACCTGCTTCTGACCTATGTCCATACTCTCGCCGTGCGGACATCACCCGCCTGCTCCTGATTGAGGCCCCGATTGTTAACAAACTTTACAAGTTTATTGTTAGCACTGGCTGATCCTCAGTGGAGTTGCTCATGGAGATTAGGAACAGAGGAATCAGTAGATGCAAAAAGGCCAAGGTCCATCCAGTTCGCCTTTTCCCACCCTGGGAGCCCCATGGTGCAACAATAATGGAGATGTTCACCAATCCCAACGATCGATCTTGATCAATGAGTCTACAACAGACCCAGACATGAGGTGAGGAAAACCCTCAGTGGGGGAGAGCTTTGGGACCCACATGTCCAAAGTCACCTGTCCCTCTCTCTCTCTCTCTCTCTCTCTCTCTCTCGAGAGAGAGAGAGAGAGAGAGAGGTTTTACAGAAACGGATGTTACACGAAGTTGAACTCCCGGAGGCAGAAACTTGGTGAACCCTGGGATTTGGGCTCACAAGGAAAGGGTGTGGGCTCTGGCAGCACTTTCAGGGAATCGCAGACCCTGGGAACACCGGTGCCGATCCTGGGATCACAAGGGGAGGGGACCGAGAACAATTGAGGGGGACGTCTCAGGGTGTGGGAGCAGAGGGGACACTGGGAATGCAACCTAGGGCTTTGTAAGCATGAAGAGAGGGAAGTCTGAGCAGGGGGACCAGCTGAACTGGGGGAAGGGGAGAAAGGTTCAGAGCACAGGGGTGATAGAGGGATTGAGGGATCGATGAGCATTGAGGGAGCAGCTAGTATTGGGGAATCGGTTAGAAACATAGAAAACATAGAAAACAGGTGCAAGAGCAGGCCGTTCGGCCCTTCGAGACTGCACCACCATTCAATATGATCATGCAACTTCAGTACCCCATTCCTGCTTTCTCTCCATAACCCCTGATCCCTTTAGCCGTAGGGGCCACATCTAACTCCCTTTTGAATATATCCAACGAACTGGACTCAACAACCTTCTGTGGTAGAGAATTCCACAGGTTCACCACTCTCTGGGTGAAGAAGTTTCTCCTCATCTCGGTCCTAGATGGCTTACCCCTTATCCTTAGACTGTGACCCCTAGTTCTGGACTTCCCCAACATCGGGAACATTCTTCCTGCATCTAACCTGTCCAATCCTGTCAGAATTTTATATGCTTCTATGAGATTCCCTCTCATTCTTCTAAATTCCAGTGAATATAAGCCTAGTCGATCCAGTCTTTCTTCATATATCAGTCCTGCCATCCCGGGAATCAGTCTGGTGAATCTTCGCTGCTCTCCCTCAATATTAAGAATGTCCTTCCTCAGATTACGAGACCAAAACTGCACACAATACTCAAGGTGTGGTCTCACCAGGGCCCTGTACAACTGCAGCAAGACCTCCCTGCTCCTATACTCAAATCCTCTCGCTATGAAGGCCAACATGCCATTTGCTTTCTTAACTGCCTGCTGTACCTGCATGCCTACTTTCAATGACTGATGTACCATGACACCCAGGTCTCGTTGCACCTCCCCTTTTACTAATCTGTCACCATTCAGATAATATTCTGCCTCCCTGTTTTTGCCACCAAAGTGGATAACCTCACACTTATCCACATTAAACTTCATCTGCCATGCATTTGCCCACTCACCTAACCTGTCCAAGTCACTCTGCAGCCTCTTAGCATCCTCCTCACAGCTTACATTGCCACCCAACTTAGTGTCATCTGCAAACTTGGAGATATTACATTCAATGCCTTTGTCTAAATCATTAATATATATTGTAAATAGCTGGGGTCCCAGCACTGAACCTTGCGGTACCCCACTAGTCACTGCCTGCCATTCTGAAAAGAACCCGTTAATTCCCACTCTTGACTTTCTGTCTGCCAACCAGTTCTCTATCCACGTCAATACATTACCCACATTCCCATGTGCGTTAATCTCTTGTCTGGGACCTTGTCAAAAGACTTTTGAAAGCCCAAATACACCACATCCACTGGTTCTCCCCTATCCACTCTACTAGTTACATCCTCAAAAAATTCTAGAAGATTTGTCAAGCATGATGTCCTTTTCATAAATCCATGCTGGACCAATCCTGCCACTGCTTTTCAAATGCGCTGCTATTACATCTTTAATAATTGATTCCAGCATTTTCCCCACTACCAATGTCAGGCTAACCGGTCTATAATACCGTTTTCGCTCTCCCTCCTTTTTTAAAAAGTGGGGTTACATTAGCTACTCTCCAATCCATAGGAACTGATCCAGAGTCCATGGAATGTTGGAAAATGATCACCAATACATCTACTATTTCTAGGGCCACTTCCTTAAGTACTCTGGGATGCCGACTATCAGGCCCAGGGGATTTATCGGCCTTCAATACCATCAATTTCCCTCACACAATTTCCTGACTAATAAGGATTTCCCTCAGTGCCTCCTTCTCACTAGACCCTCGGTCCCCTAGTATTTTCGGGAGGTTATTTGTGTCTTCCTTAGTGAAGACAGAGCCAAAGTATTTGTTCAATTGGTCTGCCATTTCCTTGTTCCCCATTATAAATTCACCTGAATCTGACTGCAAGGGACCTACGTTGATCTTCACTAATCTTTTTCTCTTCACATATCTATAGAAGCTTTTGCAGTCAGTTTTTATGTTCCCTGCAAGATTACTTTCATACTCTATTTCCCCCCTCCTAATTAAACCCTTAGTCCTCCTCTGCTGAATTCTACATTTCTCCCAGTCCTCAGGTTTGCTGCTTTTTCTGGCCAATTTATATGCCTCTTCCTTGGATTTAACACTATCCCTAATTTCCCTCGTTAGCCACGGTTGAGCCACCTTCCCCATTTTATTTTTACTCCAGACAGGGATGTACAATTGTTAAAGTTCATCCATGTGATCTTTAAATGTCTGTGATTGCCTATCCACCGTCAACCCTTTAAGTATCATTCGCCAGTTTATTCTAGCCAATTCACGTCGCATACCATCAAAGTTACCTTTCTTTAAGTTCAGGACCCTAGTTTCTGAATTAACTGTGTCACTCTCCATCTTAATGAAGAATTCTACCATATTATGGTCACTCTTGCCCAAGGGGCCTCGCACGACAAGATTGCTAATTAATCCTCTCTCATAACACAAGACCCAAGCTAGGATGGCCTGCTCTCTAGTTAGTTCCTTGACATATTGGTCTAGAAAACCATCCCTTATACACTCTAGGTGAAATCCTCCTTCACAGTATTGCTACCAGTTTGGTTGGCCCAATCTACATGTAGATTAAAGTCACCCATGATAACTGCTGTACCTTTATTGCACACATCCCTAATTTCCTGTTTGATGCCATCCCCAACCCCTCTACTACTGTTTGGTGGTCTGTACACAACTCCCACTAGCGCTTTCTGCCCTTTGGTGTTCCACAGCTCTACCCATATAGATTCCACATCATCCAATCTAATGGTCTTCCTTACTATTGCATTAATCTCCTCTTTAACCAGCAATGCTACCCCACCTCCTTTTCCTTTCTATCTATCCTTCCTGAATATTGAATACCCCTGCATGTTGAGTTCTCAGCCTTGGTTACCCTGGAGCCATGTCTCCGTAATCCCAATTACATCATATCCGTTAACAGCTATCTGCGCAGTTAATTCATCCACCTTATTACGAATGCTCCTCACATTAAGACTTCAGGTTGTTTTTTTTTAGCACTCTTTGTCCTTTTAGAATTATGTTGTAATGTGGTCCTTTTTGATTTTTGCCCTTGATTTCTCTGCCCTCCACTCTTACATTTCCCCATCCTACCTTTTGCTCCTGCCCCTTTTTTAGTTCCCTCTGCCTCCCTGCATAGATTCCCATTCCCCTGCCATATTAGTTTAAACCCTCCCCAACAGCACTAGCAAACACTCTGCCTAGAACATCGGTTCCGGTGCTGCCCAGGTGCAGACCGTCCGGTTTGTACTGGTCCACTCCCCCAGAACTGGTTCCAATGTCCCAGGAATTTGAATCCCTCCCTCTTGGACCATTCCTCAAGCCACGTATTTATCTGAACTATCCTGCTATCTTACTCTGACTATCACTAAGGGATTGAGGCATCGGTTAGTATTGAGGGGAGTAGGGGAGTGAGGTCCAGGATAGCGGGCCACAAGTTTCCCTTTTTGGATGTCAGATGCAGCCACTCACCTCATCCCCTCCCATCGGGGAATGGGACTAATTGGATAGATCTTTCCACTTGGTTATCCACTTTGGTAGGAACAATAAAAAAAGAAAATTATTATTCAAATGGGGAGCCATTATAAAATACTGCGGTACAGAGGAATTTAGGGGTCCTTTCAGAAACATGGAAACATAGAAAATAGGTGCAGGAGTAGGCCATTCGGCCTTTCTAGCCTGCACCGCCATTCAATGAGTTCATGGCTGAACATGCAACTTCAGTACCCCTTCCTGCTTTCTCGCCATACCCCTTGATCCCCCTTGTAGTAAGGACTTCATCTAACTCCCTTTTGAATATATTTAGTGAATTGGCCTCAACAACTTTCTGTGGTAGAGAATTCCACAGGTTCACCACTCTCTGGGTGAAGAAGTTTCTCCTCATCTCGGTCCTAAATGGCTTACCCCTTATCCTTAGACTGTGACCTCTGGTTCTGGACTTCCCCAACATTGGGAACATTCTTCCTGCATCTAACCTGTCTAAACCCGTCAGAATTTTAAACGTTTCTATGAGGTCCCCTCTCATTCTTCTGAACTCCAGTGAATACAAGCCCAGTTGATCCAGTCTTTCTTGATAGGTCAGTCCCACCATCCCGGGAATCAGTCTGGTGAACCTTCACTGCACTCCCTCAATAGCAAGAATGTCCTTCCTCAAGTTAGGAGACCAAAACTGTACACAATACTCCAGGTGTGGCTTCACCAAGGCCCTGTACAACTGTAGCAACACCTCCCTGCCCCTGTACTCAAATCCCCTCGCTACGAAGGCCAACATGCCATTTGCTTTCTTAACCGCATGCCAACCTTCAATGACTGATGTACCATGACACCCAGGTCTCGTTGCACCTCCCCTTTTCCTAATCTGTCACCATTCAGATAATAGTCTGTCTCTCTGTTTTTACCACCAAAGTGGATAACCTCACATTTATCCACATTATACTTCATCTGCCCACTCACCTAACCTATCCAAGTCACTCTGCAGCCTCATAGCATCCTCCTCGCAGCTCACACTGCCACCCAACTTCGTGTCATCCGCAAATTTGGAGATACTACATTTAATCCCCTCGTCTAAATCATTAATGTACAGTGTAAACAGCTGGGGCCCCAGCACAGAACCTTGCGGTACCCCACTAGTCACTGCATGCCATTCTGAAAAGTACCCATTTACTCCTACTCTTTGCTTCCTGTCTGACAACCAGTTCTCAATCCACGTCAGCACACTACCCCCAATCCCATGTGCTTTAACTTTGCACATTAATCTCTTGTGTGGAATCTTGTCGAAAGCCTTCTGAAAGTCCAAATATACCGCATCAACTGATTCTCCCTTGTCCACTCTACTGGAAACATCCTCAAAAAATTCCAGAAGATTTGTCAAGCATGAATTCCCTTTCACAAATCCATGCTGACTTGGACCTATCATGTCACCTCTTTCCAAATGTGCTGGTATGACATCCTTAATAATTGATTCCATCATTTTACCCACTACTGATGTCAGGCTGACCGGTCTATAATTCCCTGTTTTCTCTCTCCCTCCTTTTTTAAAAAGTGGTGTTACATTGGCTACCCTCCACTCGATAGTAACTGATCCAGAGTCTATGGAATGTTGGAAAATGACTGTCAATGCATCCGCTATTTCCAAGGCCACCTCCTTAAAAGTACTCTGGGATGCAGTCCATCAGGCCCTGGGGATTTATCGGCCTTCAATCCCATCAATTTCCCCAACACAATTTCCCGACGAATAAGGATTTCCCTCAGTTCCTCCTCCTTACCCCTTTTATATCCGGAAGGTTGTTTGTGTCCTCCTTAGTGAATACCGAACCAAAGTACTTGTTCAATTGGTCTGTCATTTCTTTGTTCCCCATTATGACTTCCCCTGATTCTGACTGCAGGGGACCCATGTTTGTCTTTACTAACCTTTTTCTCTTTACATATCTATAGAAACTTTTGCAATCCGTCTTAATGTTCCCTGCAAGCTTCTTCTCGTACTCCATTTTTCCTGCCCTAATCAAACCCTTTGTCCTCCTCTGCTGAGTTCTAAATTTCTCCCAGTCCCCGGGTTCGTTGCTATTGCTGGCCAATTTGTATGCCACTTCCTTGGCTTTAATACTATCCCTGATTTCCCTTGATAGCCATGGTTGAGCCACCTTCCCTTTTTTATTTTTACGCCAGACAGGAATGTACAATTGTTGTAGTTCATCCATGCGGTCTCTAAATGTCTGCCATTGCCCATCCACAGTCAACCCCTTAAGTATCATTCGCCAATCTATCCTAGCCAATTCACGTCGCATACGTTCAAAGTTAGCCTTCTTTAAGTTCTGGACCATGGTCTCTAAATTAACTGTTTCATTCTCCATCCTAATGCAGAATTCCACCATATTATGGTCACTCTTCCCCAAGGGGCCTCGCACAATGAGATTGCTAATTAATCCTCTCTCATTACACAACACCCAGTCTAAGATGGCCTCCCCCCTAGTTGGTTCCTCGACATATTGGTCGAGAAAACCATCCCTTATGCACTCTAGGAAATCCTCCTCCACCGTATTGCTTCCAGTTTGGTTAGCCCAATCTATGTGCATATTAAAGTCACCCATTATAACTGCTGCACCTTTATTGCATGCACCCCTAATTTCCTGTTTGATGCCCTCCCCAACATCACTACTACTGTTTGGAGGTCTGTACACAACTCCCACTAACGTTTTTTGCCCTTTGGTGTTCTGCAGCTCTACCCATATAGATTCCACATCATCCAAGCTAATGTCTTTCCTAACTATTGCATTAATCTCCTCTTTAACCAGCAATGCTACCCCACCTCCTTTTCCTTTTATTCTATCCTTCCTCAATGTTGAATACCCCTGGATGTTGAGTTCCCAGCCCTGATCATCCTGGAGCCACGTCTCCGTAATCCCAATCACATCATATTTGTTAACATTTATTTGCACAGTTAATTCATCCACCTTATTACGGATACTCCTTGCATTAAGACACAAAGCCTTCAGGCTTGTTTTTTTTAAAACACCCTTTGTCCTTTTAGAATTTTGCTGTTCAGTGTCCCTTTTTGTTCTTTTTCTTGGGTTTCTCTGCCCTCCACTTTTCCTCATCTCCTTTCTGTCTTTTGCTTTTGTCTCCTTTTTGTTTCCCTCTGTCTCCCTGCATTGGTTCCCATCCCCCTGCCATATTAGCTTAACTCCTCCCCAACAGCACTAGCAAACACTCCCCCTCGGACATTGGTTCCGGTCCTGCCCAGGTGCAGACCGTCCGGTTTGTATTGGTCCCACCTCCCCCAGAACCGGTTCCAATGTCCCAGGAATTTGAATCCCTCCCTTTTGCACCACTCTTCAAGCCACGTATTCATCTGCGCTATCCAGCGATTCCTACTCTGACTAGCACGTGGCACTGGTAGCAATCACGAGATTACTACTTTTGAGGTCCTACTTTTTAATTTAGCTCCTAGCTCCTTAAATTAGTTTCGTAGGACCTCATCCCATTTTTTACCTATGTCGTTGATACCAATGTGCACCACGACAACTGGCTGTTCTCCCTCCCTTTTTAGAATGTCCTGCACCCGCTCCGAGACATCCTTGACCCTTGCACCAGGGAGGCAACATACCATCCTGGAGTCTCGGTTGCGGCCGCAGAAACGCCTATCTATTCCCCTCACAATTGAATCCCCTATCACTATCGCTCTCCCACTCTTTTTCCTGCCCTCCTGTGCAACAGAGCCAGCCACGGTGCCATGAACTTGGCTGCTGCTGCCCTCCCCTGATGAGTCATCCCCCTCAACAGCACTCAAAGCAGTGTATCTGTTTTGCAGGGGGATGACCACAGGGGACCCCTGCACTACCTTCCTTGCACTACTCTTCCTGCTGGTCTTCCATTCCCGAGCTGGCTGTGGATCCTTCTCCTGCGGTAAGACCAACTCGCTACACGTGCTACTCACGTCGTTCTCAGCATCGTGGATGCTCCAGAGTGAATCCACCCGTACAATTACATGAAACACAAAAAGTTAGTATGCAGGTCCAGCAAGTAATCAGGAAGGCAAATGGAATCTTGGCCTTTATTGCAAAGGGGATAGAGTATAAAAGCAGGGAAGTTCTGCTACAACGGTACAGGGTGAGGCCACACCTAGAGTACTGCGTACAGTTTTCGTCTCCGTATTTAAGAACGGCTATACTTGCATTGAAGGTTCACGAGGTTGATTCCTGAGATGAAGAGGTTGTCTTATGAAGATAGGTTGAGCAGGTTTGGGCCAATACTCATTGGAGTTTAGAAGAATGAGAGATGATCTTATTGAAATATATAAGAGTCTGAGGGGGCTTGACAGGGTAGATGCTGAGAGGATGTTTCTCCTCATGGGAGAATCTAGAACTAGGGGGCATAGTTTCAGAATAAGGGGTCTCCCATTTAAAAAGGAAATGAGGAGGAATTTCTTCTCTCAGAGGGTCATGAATTCTCTACCCCAGACTGCTGTGGAGGCTGGGTCATTGAATATATTTAAGGTGAAGATAGATAGTTTTTTGAGTGATAAGGGAGTTAGGGGTTACGGGGAGTGGGCGGGGAAGTGGAGTTGAGACCAAGATCAGATCAGCCGTGATCTTATTGAATGGCAGAGCAGGCTCGAGAGGCCGAATGGCCTACTCCTGTTCCTATTTCTTATGTTCTTATGTTTCAAAGAACCGGCACAGGCACGATGGGCCGAATGGCCACCTTCTGTGCTGTATCATTCTATAATCATCTCTATGCCTACCCTAACAAACCCCTTGATAATAAAAAGACCTCTTTCAGGTCACCCCTCAGCTTTTCTTTTCTAGAGAAAAGAGCCCCAAACTGTTCAATCATCCCTTCTGGTTATAACCTCTCAGTTCTGATATCATCCTTGTAAATCCTTGCTGTACCTTCTTCAGTCCCTCAATACTCTGTTTATTACACGGAGACCAGAATTGTGCACAGTGCTCCAAGTGTGGTCTAACCGAAGTTCTTATAATGCTTAACATAACTTCACTGCTCCTGAATTCTATTCCTCTAGAAATTTTTACTCATTCATGGGATGTGGGTGCTTATTCGGAGTGATTATTTTCACAGTGTTTTTGACTCCCTCTGCACATGCACACTCGATCCGGTCGCCGTGGGCACCCGATCCGGTCGCCGTGGGCAGTGCAATAAACGAGGAAGCCGGAGGTGGGGCCGATCCACATTGCCGAGCCCAAGGCTGTGACCAGGGGTTTTGGGTAAACATTTAAAAATCAGTGGCTGTACTAAAGGAGCCTCCAGGACTATTGCCAAGAATATCGCTGTTGTTTTCTACACAGACATTTTTGCAGCCTTCAGAGAGAAAGAGGGGAACGGAGGAGGGAGGGTGAGAGAGGATTGGTGGGGCCGATGGAGAGAGAGAGGGGATTGGAGGGGGGGGGGGAGACCGAGGATCAGGGGGAGGGAGAGAGGATTAGAGGAGAGAGAGCGCGGATTGGAGGTGGGGGGGGGGGACAGAGAGGGGATTGGAGGGAGGGGAGAGCATCTGAGAGGAGAGGATCAGAGAAAGGGAGAGGGGATCAGAGGAGAGAGAGCGGATTGGAAGGAGGGAGAGAGACAGGGGATTGGAGAGAGAGGATCAGAGGAGAGGATCAGAGGGGAGAGAGGGAATTTGAGGGGAGACAGAGAGAGGATTGGAGGGGAGAAAGAAAGAGGGAGGAATGGAGGGGAGAGGGAGGAGGGGAGACATAGAAACATAGAAAATAGGTGGAGTAGGCCATTCGGCCCTTCTAGCCTGCACCGCCATTCAATGAGTTCATGGCTGAACATTCAACTTCAGTACCCCATTCCTGCTTTCTCGCCATACCCCTTGATCCCCCTAGCAGTAAGGACCTCATCTAACTCCTTTTTGAATATATTTAGTGAATTGGTCTTAACAACTTTCTGTGGTAGAGAATTCCACAGGTTCACCACTCTCTGGGTGAAGAAGTTCCTCCGCATCTCGGTCCTAAATGGCTTACCCCTTATTCTTAGACTGTGACCCCTGGTTCTGGACTTCCCCAACATTGGGAACATTCTTCCTGCATCTAACCTGTCTAACCCCGTCAGAATTTTAAATGTTTCTATGAGGTCCCCTCTCATTCTTCTGAACTCCAGTGAATACAAGCCCAGTTGATCCAGTCTTTCTTGATAGGTCAGTCCCGCCATCCCGGGAATCAGTCTGGTGAACCTTCGCTGCACTCCCTCAATAGCAAGAATGTCCTTCCTCAGGTTAGGAGACCAAAACTGTACACAATACTCCAGGTGTGGCCTCACCAATGCCCTGTACAACTGTAGCAACACCTCCCTGCTCCTGTACTCAAATCCCCTCGCTATGAAGGCCAACATGCCATTTGCTTTCTTAACCGCCTGCTGCACCTGCATGCCAACCTTCAATGACTGATGACCATGACACCCAGGTCTCTTTGCACCTCCCCTTTTCCTAATCTGTCACCATTCAGATAATAGTCTGTCTCTCTGTTTTTACCACCAAAGTGGATAACCTCACATTTATCCACATTATACTTCATCTGCCATGCATTTGCCCACTCACCTAACCTATCCAAGTCGCTCTGCAGCCTCACAGCATCCTCCTCGCAGCGGGAGGGGAGAGGGAGGAGGGGAGGGGAGAGGGAAGGGGGGGACAGGGAATCGGAGGCGGCGAGAGAGAGAGGAGGTGAGGCGAGAGAGAGGTGGTGAGGGGAGAGACAGAGGAAGGAGGGGAGGGGAGAGAGGAGGGGGACAGGCATCGGAGGGGGAGAGAGGGAAGAGGGAAGGGGAGTGAGAGGGGAAGGAGAGAGGGAAGGGGGACAGGGATCGGAGGGGGAAGAGAGAGGGAAGAGGGAAGGGGAGAGAGGGAGGGAAGAGGAGAGAGGAGAGAGGGGGGAGGAGGGAGGAGAGAGGGGGGAGGAGAGAGAGGAGAGGAGAGAGAGGGGAGGGGAGAGGAGAGGGGAGGGGAGAGGGAGAGAGGGGAGGGGAGGGGAGGGGAGAGGAGAGGGCAGAGAGGGAGCAGGGGAGAGGAGAGGGCAGAGAGGGAGCAGGGGAGGGAAGAGAGAGGGAGGAGGGGAGAGGAGAGAGAGTGGGGGAAGGGAGAGTAAAGAGAGGGAAGGGGAGAGGGGGAGCAGGGGAGGGGACAGAGAGAGAGGAGGGGAGGCGAGAGAGAGGGAGGAGGGGAGGGGAGAGAGAGGGAGGAGGAGAGGGGAGAGAGAGGGAGGAGGGGAGGGGAGAGAGAGGGAGGAGGGGAGGGGAGAGAGAGGGAGGAGGGGAGGCGAGAGAGAGGGAGGAGGGGAGGCGAGAGAGAGGGAGGAGGGGAGGCGAGAGAGAGGGAGGAGGGGAGGCGAGAGAGAGGGAGGAGGGGAGGCGAGAGAGAGGGAGGAGGGGAGGCGAGAGAGAGGGAGGAGGGGAGGGGAGAGAGAGGGAGGAGGGGAGGAGAGAGAGAGGGAGGAGGGGAGGAGAGAGAGAGGGAGGAGGGGAGGGGAGGGGAGAGGGAGGAGGGGAAGGGAGAGGAGGTCTGGGGCGGGAGGGGTAAAGAGCACAGACGGCTCAGTGGGGATGAGGGATTCAGGTCTAAAGGAGAACGAGAACGTGATCCAGAAGGGACGGTGGATCATGTTCCAACCCCACTCCCTTTACACTTGCACCACGATCTCCCTCTCCTCCCTATAGACCGAAGATTATCCCATCATAGGCAGTCCCTCGGAATCGAAGAAGACTTGCTTCCACTCCTAAAGTGAGTTCTTTGGTGGCTGAACAGTCCAATACGAGAGCCACAGACCCTCACAGGTGGGACAGACATTCGTCGGGGGGCGGGGAACTGATTTGCGCACGCTCCTTCCCTGCCTGTGCCTGACCTCTTCACGCTCGCGGCATTGAGATTCAAAGAATTCAACGCCCTCCCGGATGCACTTTCTCCACCTTGGGCGGTCTTCGGCCAGGGACTCCCAGGTGTCAGTGGTGATGTCGCACTTTACCAGGGAGGCTTTGAGGGTGTCCTTGTAACGTTTCCTCTGCCCACCTTTGGCTCGTTTGCCGTAAAGGAGCTCCATATAGAGCAATTGCTTAGGGAGTCTCGTGTCCGGCATGCGAACTATGTGGCCTGCCCAGCGGAGCTGATCGAGTGTGGTCAGTGCCGAAGAACATAAGAATTAGGAGCAGGAGTGGTCACACGGCTCCTCGAGCCTGCTCCGCCATGCCTGATCTTCTACCTCAACTCCACTTTCCTGCACTGTCCCCATATCCCTTGATTCCCTTAATATCCAAAAATCTATCGATCTCCGTCTTGAATATACTCGAAGACTGAGCCTCCACAGCCCTCTGAGATAAAGAATTCCAAAGATCCACCACCCTCTGAGTAAAGACATTTCTCATCTCAGTCCTAAATGGCCGACCCCTTATTCTGAGGCTGTGACCCCTGGTTCTAGACTCCCAGCCAGGGGAAACATCCTCCCTGCATCTACCCTGTCAAGCCCTGTAATAATTTTGTGCGTTTCAATGAGATCACCTCACATTCTTCTAAACTCGAGAATATAGGCCGCGTCTACTCAATCTCTCCTCATAGTGCAATCCTCCCAACCCAGGAATCAGTCTGGTGAACCTTCGTTGCACTCCCTCTATGGCAAGTATAACCTTGCTTGGGTAAGGAGACCAAAGCTGTACACAATACTGTAAGGCCCCGATATTGGTGGCCTTACCCCCCACTGCCGGCGAGTTTTGCGTCCGGTCTCCCCTCTTTGCCAGTTTCCACTCGGGCTGGAGCGGGCGGGAGGGGAGTACCGCCGGCAACCGCCCGCGGATGTCCTCTGTCGGCCAAGTAGTGCAAGTGTCCTCTCGCCCGCCGAGCTGCCAGATTGGTGCGGGCGGGAGTCGGTGGGAGTTGACGGCAGCAAGGGGAAGGTCCGCCGTGTGTCGGCAGGTCTAACCCCGACGGTAGGTACGAAGAACGGGGAAAAAAGGTTAGTGAACATATATAATAAAAAACGGTGACTTACCTGGATGGGGTCCCCTGAAGGTGTTGTGGTGTTTTTTTTTTGCCATGATTTTTATTTGCAGGTCTTTCACCCTCCCTGGGCCCGACTCCATCCTCGGCAGCACTTGGGCGGCAAGTGCATTTGCCGCCGAGATTGAGAGCTCCCGACCGCTGCCACCCAGGTTGACGGCGTAAGCCGTTATTTTGCCGCCGGGTGGTACAGCCACCTCTTTTAGAGGAATCTTTCCCGCAAAGTACCGCCCGGTCTCTCGGCGGCCCTTGGGCGGGCCTTGGCTTCGACCGAGTTCAGGCCCCAAGCGTGGTCTCACCAGGGCCCTATACAATTGCAGTAAGACTTTTTTACTCTTATACTCAAATCCTTTTGTAATAAAGTCCAACATACCATTTGCTTTCTTAATTGCTTGCTGTACCTGCATGTTAGCTTTCAGTGATTCGTGTACAAGGACACCCAGGTCCCTCTGAACACCAACATTTCCCAATCTCTCACCATTTAAAAAATACTCTGCTTTTCTATTTTTCCTACTAAAGTGGAGAACTTCACATTTCTCTACATTATATTCCATTTGCCGTGTTCTTACCCACTCACTTAGCCTGTCTATATCCCCTTGAAGCCTCTTTGCATCCTCCTCACAACTTACATTCCCACCTAGCTTTGTATCATCAGCAAACTTGGATATATTACATTTGGTCCCCTCGTCCAAATCATTGATATAGATTGTGAATAGCTGGGGCCCAAGCACTGATCCTTGCAGTACCCCACTAGTTACAGCCTGCCAACCCGAAAATGACCCATTTATTCCTACTCTCAGTTTTCTGTCCGTTAACCAATCTTCAATCCATGCTAGTATATTACCCCCAATCCTCTGAGCCCTAATTTTGTTCAATAACCTCTTGTATGGCACCTTATCGAATGCCTTCTGAAAATCCAAATACACCACATCCACTGGTTCCTCCTTCTCTATTCTGCTAGTTACAACCACAAAAACTCTAACTGATTTGTCAAACATGATTTCCCTTTCATAAATCATTGTTGACTCTGCCCAATCCTATTATTATTTTCTAAGTGCCCTGTTACCACGTCCTTCATAATAGATTCCAACATTTTCCTGGTCCGTAGTCCCCTGTTTTCTCTCTCCCTCCTTTCTTAAATAGTGGGTTTACATTAGCTACCTTCCAATCTGCAGGAACCTTTCTAGAATCAATGGAATTTTGGAAGATGATAACCAATGCATCCACTATAGTCACCTCTTTCAAAACCCGAGGATGTAGACCATCAGGTCCAGGGGATTTATCAGCTTTCAATCCCATTAATTTCTCCAGTACAATTTTTTTTACTAATACTAATTTCTTTCAGTTCCTCATTCTCATTAGACCCTTGGTTCTCCACTATTTCCAGGAGGTTTTTCATGTCTTCTTCCGTGAAGACAGACACAAAGTATTTGTTTAATTTCTCTGCCATTTCCTTATTCTCCATTATAATTTCTCCTGTCTCAGCCTGTAAGGGACCCACATTTATTTTCACTAATCTCTTCCTTTTTACATACCTATAGAAGCTTCACAGTTTTCTTTGACTTTCACTAGTTTACTCTCATATTCTATATTTCCTTTCTTAATCAATTTCTTGGTCCTCCTTTGCTGAATTCTAAAATCCTCCCAATCCTCAGGTTTACTGCTCTTTTTGGCAACATTGTATGTACGCTTCTTCCTTTGATCTAATACTATCTTTAACTTCTCTTGTTAGCCACAGTTGGACCACTTTTCCTGTGGGGTTTTTATGCTTTAAAGGAATGTATGTTTGTTGTAAATTATGTATTAATTCTTTAAATGCTAGTCATTGCTTGTCTACAGTCATGCCTTTTAATGTAGTTTCCCAATATACCTCAGCCAACTCTCCCCTCATACCTACGTAGTTTGCTTTGTTTAGATTTAAGACTTTAGTTTCGGATTCAACTAAATCATTTTCAAACTTATTAAAAATTCTATCATATTATGGTCACTCTTCCTTAAAGGCCCCTTTACTACAAGGTTATTAATTAACCCTTTCTCATTGCATAATACTAGATCTAAAATAGCCAGCTCCCCAGTTCATTCCTCAACATACTGGTGTAGAAACTATTTCGTATACGTTCCATGAACTCGTCCTCCACACTATTACTGCTAATTTGGTTTGCCCAGTCTATATGTAGATTAAAGTCCCCCATGATTACTGTATTACCCTTGTTACATGCGCCTCGAATTTCCTGATTTATACTCTGCCCTACATTATAACTACTGTTCGGGGGCCTATAAACACTCCCACCAATGTTTTTTGCCCCTTGCTGTTTCTTAGCTCCACCCAAACTGATTCTATTTCTTGATTTTCCGAGCTAAGATCCTTTCTCTCTACTGTCTTTATCCCATCCTTTATTATCAGGGCTACCCCTCCTCCTTTTCCATTTTGCCTGTCTCTTCTAAGAGTTAAGTATTCTGGAATATTTAGTTCCCAACCTTGGTCAATTTGCAAACATGTCTCCATAATGGCTATTAGATCAAACCTATTAATTTCTACCTGGTTGATTTCTTGGAAAGCTGTCACTTTTCACTTCATACCCAATAAACCCACACACAATTCTCTATGGGGGGGGGGGGGGGAGAGGGGGGAGAATGGTCAGGAACAGGGAGGGGTGATGGGGTGAAGAACTTGGGCAGGGGGAGAAGATCAGGAACCTGGAAGGGGGGGGAAGATAAGGAACTTGAGCGGGGTGAGAAGATCAGGAACCTGGAAGGGGGGGGTTGCTGGTGGGTGGGGGGAAAGAGGTCAGGAACTTGGGCAGGGGGTGGTCAGGTACTTGGGTGGGTGGGGAGGTTGGGTACTTGTGTGGCGGGGGGGTGGGGGGCAGGAGCTTGTTTGGGTGGTGGGAGAAGGTCTTAACCCACGAGGGTGAGCACTGTTTGTTCCAAGTGAGCTGTGTTCTGTCTGGAACCAGCAGTCAGAATGGCTCGAATTACACTTTGTAAAGTAATTGATTACATAGGCAGGTAGCATCTAATTATCTAATTACACATGTCAGAGAAACTGCTGGAATTACAAGCCACTTGGTTGTATTCAAGAAGGCAGCTCACCATTTCCTTCTCAAGGGCAATTAGGGATGGGCAATAAATGCGGTTGTGTGTTTTTGCAACACCAAAGTTCTGATTGGTCCCTTTGGATGACAAGATCTGATTGGTGCCCTTGGAAGACAAGACACACCCATCACGGCAGCTGGGGAAATTTCAATTCAATTAATTAAATAAATGAAGAATAAACAGCTAGTATCAGTAATGGTGATCATGAAACTATCAGATAGTTGTAAAAACCTATCTGATTCACTTATAGAAACATAGAAATTTACAGCGCAGAAGGAGGCCATTTCGGCCCATCGTGTGTCTGCGCCGGCCGACAAAGAGCCACACGGCCCTCAGTCAGCAGCCCTGAAGGTTACATATAAACCTGTGAACAATGAACAATGGCGGACAGATAAAGAGCATCCGGCCCAACCAGTCCGCCCCACACAACTGCGATATCGCAACATTTTACAATCCACCACACCCGGAGCCATGCGATTTCTTGGGAGAGGCAAACAAAACCGATAAAAACCCAGGCCAATTTGGGGGGGAAAAATCTGGGAAAATTCCTCTCCGACCTATCCAGGCTATCGAAACTAGTCCAGGAGATCACTCTGGCCATATTAGATTCCATGATGTACTTACCATCATGTCCGCGCCAGCCAACAAGAGATTATCCAGTCCAATCCCACTTACCAGTTCAAAGTCCGTAACCCTGCAGGTTACGGCATTTCAAGTGCATATCCAAGCATCTTTTAAATGTGGTGAGTGTTTCTGCATCCACCACCTTTCCAGGCAGCAAGTTCCAGACCCCCACAACCCTCTGAGTGAAGAAGCTTCCCCTCAAATTCCCTCTAAATCTTCCACCAACCACCTTAAACCTATGCCCCCTCGTAATTGATCCCTCCACCAAGGGAAAAAGGTCCTTGCTATCCACTATGTCCAGGCCCCTCAAAATTTTATATACCTCAATGTGGTCTCCTCTCAGCCTCCTCTGTTCCAAGGAGAACAAACCCAGCCTATCCAATCTGTCCTCATAGCTAAGATTTTCCATTCCAGGCAGCATCCTAGTAAATCTCCTCTGTACCCTCTCCAGTGCAATCATGTCCTTCCTATAAAACGGCGACCAGAACGGCACGCAGTACTCCAGCTGTGGCCTAACTAGTGTATTATACAATTTAAGCATAACCTCCCTGCTCTTGTATTCTATGTCTCGGCCAATAAAGGCAAGCATTCCGTATGCCTTCTTAACCATCTTATCCGTCTGGCCTGCTACTTTCAGGGATCTGTGGACAAGCACTCCAAGGTCCCTTTGCTCATCTACACTTCTAAGTGGCCTACTGTTTAATGTGTATACGCTTTTCTTATTAGCCCTCCCCAAATGCATTACCTCACAATTCGCCGAATTAAGTTCCATTTTCCACTGTTCTGCCCACCTGACCAGTAGATTGATATCCTCCTGAAGTCCATGACTTCCCTCTTCATTATTAACCACACAGCCAATTTTAGTGTCATCTGCAAACTTTTTAATCATACCCCTATATTCAAGTCTAGATCATTGATGTATATCACAAAAAAACAAAGGACCCAGTACTGAGCCCTGCGGAACCCCACTGGAAACATCCTTCCAGTCACAAAAACACCCATCAACCATTACCCTTTGCTTCCTACCTCTGAGCCAATTTTGGATCCAACTTGCCACTTTGCCCTGGATCCCATGGGCTTTAACCTTCATGACCAGTCTACCATGTGGGACCTTATCAAAAGCTTTGCTAAAGTCCATATATACTACATCGTACATACTACCCTCATCGACCCTCTTGGTTACCTCCTCGAAAAATTCAATCAGGTTAGTCAAACACGATCTTCCCTTAACAAATCCGTGTTGACTGTCCCTAATTAATCCTTGCCTTTCCAAATGTAGATTTATCCTGTCTTTCAGGATTTTTTCCAATAATTTTCCCACCACCGAGGTTAGGCTAACTGGCCTGTAATTACTCGGCCTATCCCTTTCTCCCTTCTTAAACAAGGGTACATTAGCAGTTCTCCAGTCCACCGGCACCATGCCCAAATCCAAAGAGGACTGGAAAATGATGATCAAGGCCTCTGCTATTTCCTCTTTTACTTCGCTCAACAGACTGGGGTGCATTTCATCTGGGCCTGGGGACTTATCTACTTTCAAAGCTGCCAATCCCCCCTCTCTCACTATGTTTATTTCATCCAGAATGTGACTTTCCTCCCCGATTGCAGTATCTGCATTGCCCTTTTCCTTTGTGAAAACAGACGCAAAGTATTCATTAAGAACCATACCCACATCTTCCATCTCCACACACAGATTACGCCCTACCCTACCCTTTCTTTAGTTATCCTCTTGCTCTTAATATATTTATCGAACATCTTTGGGTTTTCCTTGATTTTACTTGCAAATGTTTTTAAATCTGTCGCCCTGACCCGGTTTGGTCTATATGTGATTCCAGACCCATGGCAATATGGTTGACTCTTAATTGCCCTCTGAAATGGCCTAGTAAGCCACTTAGTTGTACCAAACTACCACACGGACTGCAGCGGTTCAAGAAGGCGGCTCACCACCACCTGCTCGAGGGAAGTTAGTGATGGACAATAAATGCTGGTCATGCCAGCGATGCCCAAATCCGGTGAATGAATACATTTTTAAAAACTTATCCTTCAAATATTTTCATCTGTTAATATTGAAAAAGAAAGACTTGGATTTATATAGTGCTTTTTACGACCACCGGACGTCTCAAAGTGCTTTACATCCAATGAAATACTTTTGGAGTGTAGTCACTGTTCCAATGTAGGAAATGCAGCAGCCAATTTATGCACAGCAAGATCCCACAAATAGCGATGTGATAATGAGCAGATAATCTGTTTTAATTATGTTGGTTGAGGGATAACTGTTGACCAGGACATTGGGAAGAACTCCCCTGCTCTTCTTTGAAATAGTGCCAAGGGATCTTTTATGTCCACCTGAGAGAGCAGACGGGGCCTCGGTTTAACGTCGCATCCGAAAGACGGCACCTCCGACAGTGCAGCGTTCCCTCAGTACTGCCCCTCCGACAGTGCAGCACTCCCTCAGTACTGTCCCTCCGACAGTGCAGCACTCCCTCAGTACTGTCCCTCCGACAGTGCAGCGTTCCCTCAGTATTGTCCCTCCGACAGTGCGGCACTCCCTCACTACTGCCCCTCCGACAGTGCAGCACTCCCTCAGTACTGCCCCTCCGACAGTGCAGCACTCCCTCAGTACTGCCCCTCTGACAGTGCGGCACTCCCTCAGTACTGCCCCTCCGACAGTGCAGCACTCCCTCAGTACTGCCCCTCTGACAGTGCGGCACTCCCTCACTACTGCCCCTCCGACAGTGCAGCACTCCCTCAGTACTGCCCCTCCGACAGTGCAGCACTCCCTCAGTACTGCCCCTCTGACAGTGCGGCACTCCCTCAGTACTGCCCCTCCAACAGTGCAGCACTCCCTCAGTACTGCCCCTCCGACAGTGCAGCACTCCCACAGTACTGCCCCTCTGACAGTGCGGCACTCCCTCAGTACTGCCCCTCCGACAGTGCAGCGCTCCCTCAGTACTGCCCCTCCGACAGTGCAGCACTCCCTCAGTACTGCCCCTCCGACAGTGCAGCACTCCCTCAGTACTGCCCCTCCGACAGTGCAGCACTCCCTCAGTACTGCCCCTCCGACAGTGCGGCGCTCCCTCAGTACTGCCCCTCCGACAGTGCAGCGCTCCCTCAGTACTGCCCCTCCGACAGTGCAGCGCTCCCTCAGTACTGCCCCTCCGACAGTGCAGCACTCCCTCAGTACTGCCCCTCCGACAGTGCAGCACTCCCTCAGTACTGCACTGGAGTGTCAGCCGAGATTTTTGTGCTCAAGTCTCTGGATTGAGGCTTGAACCCACAACCTTTTGACTCAGAGGCGATGTGCTGAGGGATGAAGGAGCAGTGAATCAGTGAATGCCATTTCCTGACGAGCCTCTCTGGCCTGTAGCCATCTGCCGAGTTCGTTGATTTATACAGTCTTTACTAAAACAAACAAAGATGACATCATAAAACACTGGCAAGCAGATCGCTTACTGATTTTCCATTAAGGGACAAAAATGGAAATTTTGGAGTAAGGAATGAAAGAATGGCAGAGAACAAGATAAGAAGAAAGTTTTTCAACAGAACTGTTGGAATGTGGAATGTGTTACCATAAAGGGTAATTGATGAGGCGAGAGGAGGAGAAATATTTTTACGCAGCGAGTTGTTGTGGTCTGGAATGCACTGCCTGAAAGGGTGGTGGAAGCAGTTTCAATCATAACTTTTATAGAATCTTAGATTACAGCACAGAAGGGGGCCATTCAGCTGGTCATGGCTGTACCGACTCTTTGAAAGCAGTGTGAAATTAGTCCCCGCTTTTTCCCATAACCCTCCAAATGAGTCCTCTTCAAGTACATGCCCAATTGCCTTTTGAAAGTTCCCATGGCAGTGCGTTCCAGATCTTAACCAAGTCTGTGTGTAAAAATATTTCTCCTCATTTTTAACCCTAACCATCTAGTTGTTTTGCCAATTGTTCTAAATCTGTGACCTCTGGTTACCGACCCACTTTTCTGAAGAAACACCATGCACCGTGGCTGCAGTGTGCACCATCTACAAGATACACAGCAGCAACTCGCCAAGGCTTCTTCGGCAGCATCTCCCAAACCTGCGACCTCTACCACCTAGAAGGACAAGGGCAGCAGGTGCATGGGAACACCATCACCTCCAAGTTCCCCTCCAAGTCACACACCAGCCTGACTTGGAAATATATCGGCCGTTCCTTCATCGTCCCTGGGTTAAATTCTGGAACTCCCTCCCTAACAGCACTGTGGGAGCACCTTCACCACACGGACTGCAGCGGTTCAAGGCGGCAGCTCACCACCACCTTCTCGAGGGGTAATTAGGGATGGGCAATAAATGCCGGCCTTGCCAGCGACGCCCACATCCTGTGCATTAATTAAGAAAAAAGATTCTCCCTACTTGCTCGATCAAAACCTCTCATAATTTTGAACACCTCTGTTTGGTCTCCCCTTAACCTTCTCTTTTCTGAGAACAATCCCAGCTTCTCCAATCTTTCCTAAAGTGTGGGCCCAGAATTGCACACAATACTCCAGCTGAGGCCTAACCAGCGATTTGTAACAGTTCAGCATGACTTTCTTGTTTCTGTATTCAGTGCCCCTATTTACAAAGCCGAGTATCCCATACACTTTCTTAACCGCTGTATCAATTTGCCCTGCACCTTCACGGATTTGTGAATATACACCCCCACATCCATCTGTTCTTGCACCCCCTCAAAATAGTACCGTTTAGATTAAGCTGCCTTTCCATGTTGTTTCTCCCAGTGCATCGCTTCACATTTATCCGCATTAAACTGCGTCTGCCACATGTCTGCCCATTTCACCAGTCTGTCCTCCTGAAGTTGGATACCATCCTCCTCACTATTTACTACCATGTCAAGTTTTTTTTAATCATTCACAAACTTCAAAACTATCCTCCCTACACCAGGTGACTTATATATAACAAGAAAAGCATTGGTCCTAATAATGGCCCTTGGGGGACCCTACTGCATACTTCTCTCCAGTCAGAAAAACATCCATTCACCCTATCTTTGCCAATTATGTACCCATGTTACCATTGTTTCTTTATACCATGTGCTTCTATTTCCCAAATAAGTCTGTTAGGAGGTACCTTATCAAATGCATTTTTGAAAGTTCATATATATCATATCTACTGCACTACCTTCATCAACCCTCTCTGTTTCTTCATCAGTAATGAATTGGATAAATACTCGAAGGGGAAAATATATGCGGGGCTATGGGGAAAATATATGCGGAGCTATGGGGAAAGAATTTGGGGAGTGGGACTGATTGGATCGCTCTTTCAAAAGCACAGGCACGATGGGCCGAATGGCCTCCTCCTGTGCTATGATTCTCTGCTAACTCAAATACAGCATTCAGAAAGATGCTGGATAATTATTGTACAAAAAAGGAATATAAAACTGTCAGCTGAGCTCATCAGATGCTGCTCACGCCTCTGAGCCAGATGGTTGTGAATTCAAGCCGCACTCCAGAGACATGGGGCCCGAATTTGGTGGCCTTACCGCCGGCTGCCGCTGAGTTTTCTCGGCGGTCTCCCTGGTTTCTGGGTTCTCTCCCCTCCGAGCGAGTTCGGCGAGGCCCTCACGCCGGCAGGGAGAGAAGGCCGCTGGAGAGCGTCCGCTGGCGTGCAACGCCGACAAAAGTCCTCCCGCCCGCTGAGTCCCCAGATTGGTCCGGGCGGTCCTCCGCTCCAGCAGCAGAAGAGACTGCCACGTGGAGGCAGGTCTTACCTCAATGGCGAGTATGAAGCCCTGCAAAAAAAGGTTAGTGCACTGGTTTTCTTCACTTCTTTTGCAGCGATTTTGGTGGATAGGGTCCCCTGAAGAATTTGTAAAAGTTTTTTTCCCCCCATTTGTTGAAAAAAAAAAATGTTCCGTTCCCCCCTCCCTGGGCCCGACTCTATCCTTGGCGTTACTTTGCCCAGAATCGGCAAGGTCCATTTTTGCCGCCGGGCAGTCCTTTCCCATTTCTCCACCAAACTTCCGCCCAAAGTACCGTCAGGATCTTAGCGGAACTTAGGTTTGTCCAAACTCGGACACATGGAGTCACAGAATGATACAGCACAGAAAGAGGCTATTCGGCCCATCGTGTCTGTGCTGGCTCTTTGAATGAGCGATCCAACCAATCCCACTCCCCTGCTCTTTCCCCGTAGCCCAGCAATTCATTCCTTTTCAAGTATTACCCAATTCCCTTTTGAAAGTTATTATTTAATTTGCTTCCACCGTCCTTTCAGGCAGCGTGTTCCAGACCACAACTTGCTGTGTGTAAAATGTTTCCTCATGTCACCTCTGGTTCTTTTGCCAATTATCTTAAATCAGTGTCCTCTGGTTACCCCACCCTCCCCCAACCGCAAACAGTTTCACCTTATTTATTCTATCAAAACCACTTATGATTTTGAACACCTCTATCAAATCTTCTCTTAACCTTCTCTGCTCCAAGAAGAACAGCCCCAGCTTCTCCAGTCTATCCACGTAACTGAAGTCCCTCAGCTCTGGAATCATTCTGTTCAATCTCCTCTGCACCCTCTCCAAGGCCTTTGCATCCTTCCTAAAGTGTGGTGCCCAGAATTGAACACAATACTCCAGCTGAGGCCGAACCTGTGTTTATAAAGGTCTAGCATAACTTCCTTGCTTTTGCACTCTATGCCCCTATTAATAAAGCCCAGGATCCCATATACGTTTTAACAGCCTTCTCAACTGCCAGCTTCAAAGATTTATGGACATACACCCCAGATCTCTCTCTTTCTGCAGCCCCTTTAAAGTTATTTAAACTTTAAACGTTATTTCATATTGCCTCTCCTTATTCTTCCTACCAAAATAAATCACTTCTGCATTAAATTTCATCTGCCACATGTCCACCCATTTCACCAGTCTGTCGATGTCCTCCTGCAGCCTGTGACTATCCGCCTCATTGTTTACTACATTTCTGAATTTCGTATCATCTGCAAACTTTGAAAATATGCCCTTTATATCCAAATCCAGGTCATTAATATATATCAGAAAGAGCAGTGGTGCTAATACTGATCCATTGTATACTTCCCTCCAGTGATACTTTGTCAAATGCCTTTTGAAAGTCCATATACACAACATCAAACACACTACTCTCATCCACCCTCTCCGTTACTTCACCGAAGAACTCAATGAAGACAGGATCTTTAATAAATCCGTGCTTCCTTTCATTTATCAGCCCACACGTTTACAAGTCCAAATTAATTTTCTCCTGGAATATTGTCTGTAAAAGTTCCTCACCACCGACGTTACGCTGACTGGCCTGTAGTTCCTGGGTTTATTCTTCATCCCATTTTGTACAGGAGTGTAACATTTGCAATCCACCAGTCCTCTGGCACTACCACCATTTCTAAGCAGAATTGAAAGATTATAGCCGGAGCCTCTGCAATTTACACCCTTACTTCCCGCAGTAATCTAGCAGGCTTTCCATCGAAACTGGGTGACTTTTCTACTTTGAGGATTGCAAGCTTTTAATTACCTTCTACTTAGCTAACTTTATCCTGACCAAGATCGCAACTACCTCCTCCTTTACTGTGACATTGGCAGCACCTCTACTCTCGAAGACAGATGTAAAGTACTCAATATCTCAGCCATGTCTTCTGCCCACACAAGAAGATCTCCTCGTTGGTCCCTAATCGCCACACCCTTCCTTTGGCTCCACTTTTACAATTTCTATGCTTATAAAAGACTTCTGGGTTCGCTTTCCGCTAATCGCATAATCTAGGCTAACACCCAGTGCAGTACTGAGGGAGCGCTGCACTGCCAGAGGTGCAGTACTGAGGGAGCACTGCACTGCCAGAGGGGCAGTACTGAGGGAGTGCTGCACAGTCAGAGGGGCAGTACTGAGGGAGCACTGCACTGTTGGGAGGGCCAGTACTGAGAGAGCGCGGCACTGTCAGAGGGTCAGTACTGAGGGAGTGCTGCACTATTGGAGAGACAGTACTGAGGGAGAGCTGCACTGTCAGAGGGGCAATACTGAGGGAGCACTGCACCGTTGGGAGGGGGAGTACTGAGAGAGCACGGCACTGTCAGAGGGGGAGTACTGAGGGAGTGCTGCACTATCGGAGGGGCAGTACTGAGGGAGTGCTGCACTGTTGTTGGGAACATAGGAACAGGAGGAGGCCATTCAGCCCCTCGAGTCTGTTCCGCCATTCAATGAGATCATGGCTGATCTGTGACCTAACTCCAAATACCCACCATTGCCCCATATCCCTTAATACCTTTGGTTAACAAAAAGCTATCAATCTCAGATTTAAAATTAATAATTGATCCAGCATCAATTGCCGTTTGCGGAAGAGAGTTCCAAACTTCTACTACCCTGTGTATGTAGAGGTGTTTCCTAATTTCGCTCCTGAAAGGTCTGGCTCTCATTTTTAGACCCTGCCCCCTAGTCCTAGACTCCCCAACCAGCGGAAATAGTTTCTCTCTATCTACCCTATCTGTTCCCCTTAATATCCTGAAAACTTCAATCAGATCACCCCTTAATCTTCTAAATTCCAGGGAATACGGCCCTAATTTGTGTAATCTCTCCTCGTAACTTAACCCTTGGAGTCTGGGTATCATTCTGGTAAACCTACCCTGCACTCCCTCCAAGGCCAATATATCCTTCCGAAGGTGTGGTACCCAGAACTGCTCTCAGTGCTCCAGGTGTGGTCTAACCAGGGCTTTGTACAGCTACAGCATAACTTCTACCCCTTTGTATTTCATTAGTCTTTTTGATTATTTTCTGTACTTGTTCGTGACATTTTAATGATCTATATACCTGGACCCCCAAGTCCCTTTGGACTACCACTGTTTTTAGCCTGTCACCATTTAGAAAGTACCCTGTTCGATCCTTTTGAGGTCCAAAGTGGATGAGCTCACATTTGCTAATATTGAAATCCATTTGCCTCAGTTTTGCCATTCACTTAATATGTCGATATCGCTGTGTAATTATATGCTTTCATCTACACTGTCGGAGTGTACTGGGTACTGAGGGAATGATCTGCCATGATTATATTGAATGGTGGTGCAGGCTCAAAGGGCCGAATGGCCTACTCCTGCACCTATTTTCTATGTTTCTATGTTACACTGCCTACAATGCCACCTATCTTTGTGTCATCGGCAAATTTGGATACATGACTTTCTATGTCATCATCTAAGTGATTAATAAATATTGTGAATAGTTGAGGCCCCAACACAGATCCCTGCGGGACACCACTAGTCACATCCTGGCAATTTGAGTACCTGCCCATTATCCCTACTGCTTTTTTCCTGCCACTCAGCCAATTTCCTAATCAAATCAATAATTTGCCCTCAATTCTGTGAGCTTCAACCTCATTTAACACTCCCTTATGTGGGACTTAAACAAATGCCTTCTGGATGTCCATATAAATAACATCCCTGTCCATATAAATAACATCTCAGTACCTTCTCAAAAAATTCAATCAGGTTTGTCAGGCATGACCTCCCTTTCACAAATCCATGCTGGCTCTCTCTGATCAGCTGAAAATTTCCGAGGTATTCAGTCATCATAGACTTAATTATAGACATCTCTAAACGCTGGAGAAGTACCACCAGCGCTGTCTCCACAAGATCCTGCAAATCCACGGTCAGGATAGACGCACCAACATCAGTGTTCTCGATCAGGCCAACATCACCAGCATCGAAGCACTGACCACACTCGACCAGCTCCGTTGGGCGGGCCACATCGTCCACATGCCCGACACAAGACTCCCAAAGCAAGCGCTCTACTCGGAACTCCTACACAGCAAACGAGCCCCAGGTGGGCAGAGGAAACGTTTCAAGGACACCCTCAAAGCCTCCTTGATAAAGTGTGACATCCCCACCGGCACCTGGGAGTCCCTGGGCCAAGACCGCCCGAAGTGAAGGAAGAGCATCCGGGAGGGCGCTGAGCACCTCGAGTCTCGTCGCCGAGAGTATGCAGAAAACAAGCGCAGGCAGCGGAAGGAGTGTGCGGCAAACCAGACTCCCCACCCACCCTTTCGTTCAACCACTGTCTGTCCCACCTCTGACAGAGACTGTAATTCCCGTATTGGACTGTACAGTCACCTGAGAACTCATTTTTAGAGTGGAAGCAAGTCTTCCTCGATTCCAAGGGACTGTCTATGATGATGAATTATTGAATCTTGCAATTTCCCGATGTTAGGCAAACTGCTCTATAATTCCCTGGTTCCCCTCTCTTACCATTTTTAATTAGCCGAGTGACGTGTGCAATTTTCCAATCTAATAGAACGGTTACTGAATCAAGAGAACGTTGGAAGATTATAGTTAGGGCATCTGCAGTCTGCTCACCTACTTCCTTTAAACCCTGGGATGGAAACCATCTGGCCCTGGGGATTTGTCACTCTTTAGTGCCATTATTTTCTTCATAACTGTTATTTTACTTATGTTAATTTTATTGAGTCCCTGCCCCTCTTTCAATATTAGTTTCTTTGGGATCTCCGGCATACTATCCCCTTCTTCTACTGTAAATACTGACGTAAAGTAATTATTTAACATGTCTGCCATTTCCCCATTGGCACTGACAATATCACTGCTTTCACTTTTAAGGGCCCAACATTGCTCCTGACTGCCCTCTTTTTACGAATGTAATTGTAAAAATTCTTCACATTGATTTTGATATCCCTTGCCAGTTTCTTTTCATACTATAGCACTATGAGTTTTGTGACTTTTTGCTGTTCTTTGTATCTTTCCCATTCACCAGGATCTGTACTATTTTTTGCATTTTTGTATGCTTTTTATTTTAATTTTATGCGGTCCCTTATCTCTTTAGTCATCCATGGCTGTTTTTTCGGGCAAGTAAAGATCTTGCCCCTCAAGGGTATAAACTCGCTTGCCCCCTTATTATAGAATCATACAATCATAGAAATTTACAGCATGGAAGCAGGCCATTTCGGCCCATCGTGTCCGCGCCGGCTGACCAAGAGCTATCCAGCCTAATCCCACTTTCCAGCTCTTGGTCCATAGCCCTATAGGTTATGGCACTTTAAGTGCACATCCAAGTATCTTTTAAATGAGATGAGGGTTTCTGCCTCTACCACCCTTCAGGCAGTGAGTTCCATACCCCCACCACCCTCTGGGTGAAGACATTTCCCCTCATATCTCCTCTAAACATCTCCCCAATTACTTTAAATCTATGTCCCCTGATTGTTGACTCCTCTGCCAAGGGAAACAGGTCTTTCCTATCCACTCTATCTATCCAGGCCGCTCTTAATTTTATACACCTCAATCAGGTCTCACCTCAGCCTCCTCTGTTCAAAAGAAAACAGACCCAGCATATCCAATCTTTCCACATATCCAAAATGCTTGTAAATCTCCTCTGCACCCTTTCCAGTGCAATCACATCTTTCCTGTAATGTGGTGACCAGAACTGCACACAGTACTCCAGCTGCGGCCTTAACCAGTGTTTTATACAGTTCAAGCATAACCTCCTTGCTCTTGTATTCCATGCCTCGACTTATAAAGACAAGTATTCCATATGCCTTCTTACCCACCTTATCTACCTGGCCTGCTACCTTCGGAGATCTGTGGACATGCACTCCAAGGTCCCATTGTTCCTCTACTCTTTTCAGTATCGAAGCATTTAATGTGTATTCCCTTGCTTTGTTAGCCCTCCCCAAATGCATTATCTCACACTTATCCGGATTGAATTCCATTTGCCACTGTTCTGCCCACCTGACCAGTACATTGATATCTTCCTGCAGTCCACAGCTTTCTTCTTTTTATCAAACACACAGCCTATTTTAGTGTCATCTGCAAACTTCTTAATCATAACCCCAACATTCAAGTCTAAATCATTGTTGGGTCTAAGAAATATTGTTGCAGAAAACTATTCCGGACGCACTCAAGAAATTCAATACCTTTCTGGCAGGTGCTGATCCACTTATCCCAATCTATATGAAAGTTAAAATTCCCCATTGAAACCACTCTGCCTTTACTACATGCTTGTGTAACCTCTGCATTTATACAATCTAGCACTTCACAGGTGCTACCAATGGGCCACTATACAGCTCCCACTAGTCTTAAATTATTTCCTATTTCTTAATTCCACACAGCCTGCTTACCTCTTTTTATATCCTCTCTTATCATTGAGGGAGTGCTGCACTGTCGGAGGAGCAGTACTGAGGGAGTGCTGCACTGTCGGAGGGTCAGGACTGAGGGACCCGCTGCACTGTCGGAGAGGCAGGACTGAGGGACCCGCTGCACTGTCAGAGGGACAGAACTGAGGGAGCGCTGTAGTCTTGGACGGGTAGTACTGAGGGAGTGTTGTATTGTCGGAGGGGCAGTACTGAGGGAGCACTGCACTTTCAGAGCTGCTGTCTTTTGGATGAGATGGGAAACAGAGGCCCCGTCTGCTTTCTCAGGTGGACATAAAAGATCCCGTGCCACTTTTCGAAGAAGAACAGGGGAGTTCTCCCCGGTGTCCTGGCCAATATTTATCCCTCAACCATCATCGCCAATAGGGAGTTTGGTCAACTATGAAGAGAATTAAAAGCTGCCTCAGGGTGACACAGGGAGAGGGCACGATACACACGTAGAGGGGGAGTGACAGGATAAATCTTCATTTAGATTCTGAGCGACAGGATAAATCTTCGTTGAGAAAGACACAGATTAATCAAGGACAGTCAGCAGGGATTTGTTAAGGGAAGGTCGTGTTTGATTAACTTGACTGAATTTTTTGAGGAGGTAACAAGGAGGGTCGATGAGAGTAGTACGTTTGATGTAATGTATATGGATTTTAGTTAGGTTTTTGATAAGATCCCACATGGCAGACTGGTCACGAAAGTAAAAGCCCATGGGATCCAGGGCAAATCGGCAAGTTGCATCCAAAGTTGGCTCAGAACATAAGAACATAAGAACATAAGAATTAGGAACAGGAATAGGCCATCTAGCCCCTCGAGCCTGCTCCGCCATTCAAAAAGATCATGGCTGATCTGGCTGTGGACTCAGCTCCACTTACCCGCCCACTCCCCGTAACCCTTAATTCCCTTATTGGTTAAAAATCAGAGGCAGGAAGCAAAGGGTAATGGTTGATGGGTGTTTTTGTGACTGGAAGGCTGTATCCAGTGGGGTTCTGCAGGGCTCAGTACTAGGTCCCTTGCTTTTTGTGGTATATATCAATGATTTAGACTTGAGTGTGGGGGTTTGATTAAGAAGTTTGCAGATGCTTTAAAAATTGGCCATGTGATTGATAATGAAGAAGAAAGCTGTAGACTGCAGGAATATATAAGAATTAGGAGTAGGAGTAGGCCATTCGGCCCCTCGAGCCTGCTCCGCCATTCAATGAGATCATGACTAATCTTCTACCTCAACTCCACTATCCCCCTATCCCTTGATTCCCTTAATATCCAAAAATCTATCGATCTCTGTCTTGAATATACTCAAAGACTGAGCCACTACATCCCTCTGGGGCAGAGAATTCCAGAGATTCACCACCCTCTGAGTGAAGACATTTCTCCACATCTCAGTCCTAAATGGCCGACCCCTTATTCTGAGGCTGTGACCCCCTGGTTCTCGACTCCACAGCCAGAGGAAACATCCTCCCTGCATCTACCCTGTCAAGCCCTGTAAGAATTTTGTTTGTTTCAATGCGATCACCTCTCATTCTTCTAAACGCTAGAGAATATAGACCTAGTCTGCTCAATCTCTCCTCATAGGACAATCCCCCCCATCCCAGGAATCAGTCTGGTGAACCTTCGTTGCACTCCCTCTACGGTAAGTATATCCTTCCTTGGGTAAGGAGACCAAAACTGTACACAATACTCCAGGTGTGGTCTCACCAGGGCCCGATATAATTGCAGTAAGAAATCTTTACTCTTATACTTAAATCCTCTTGTAATAAAGGACAACATACAATTTGCTTTCTTAATTGCTTGCTGTATCTTCATGTTAACTTTCAGTGATTCGTGTACAAGGACACCCAGGTCCCTCTGAACACCACCACTTCCCAATCTCTAACCGTTTAAAAAAATACTCTGCTTTTCTATTTTTCCTAATTTGGCAGGTTGGCAGGCTGTAACTAGTGGGGTGTCACAAGGATCAGTGTTTGGGTCTCAGCTAGTCACAATCTATATCAATTGGATGAGGGGACCAAATGTAATATATCCAAGTTTGCTGATGATACAAAGCTATGTGGGAATGTAGGTTGTGAGGAGGATGCAAAGAGGCTTCAGGGGGATAGAGACAGGCTAAGTGAGTGGGCAAGAACATGGCAAATGGAATATAATGTGGAGAAATGTGAAGTTAATTAAAAGCTGCCTCAGGATGACACAGGGAGAGGGCACGATACACACGTAGAGAGGGAGTGACAGGATAAATCTTCATTTTGATTCTGAGTGACAGGATAAATCTTCGTTGAGAAAGACACGGATTAATCAAGGACAGTCAGCAGGGATTTGTTAAGGGAAGGTCATGTTTGACTAATTTGATTGAATTTTTTGAGGAGGTAACAAGGAGGGTCGATGAGGGTAGTGCGTTTGATATAGTATATATGGATTTTAGCAAGGTTTTTGATAAGGTCCCACATGGCAGACTGGCCTGCCAACCTGAACATGACCTGCTTATTCCTAATTCTCTGTTTTCTGTCCGTTAACCAATCCTGAATCCATGCTAGTATATTACCCCCAATCCCATGAGCCCTAATTCTGTTCAATAACCTCTTGTGTGGCACCTTATCGAATGCCTTCAGAAAATCCAAATACATCACATCCACTGGTCCTCCCTTATCTAAGATAGATAAAAGGGGGACTAGTTACAACCTCAAAAAACTCTAACTGATTTGTAAAACATGATTTCCCTTTCATTAATCCATGTTGACTCTGCCCAATCCTATTATTATTTTCTAAGTGCCCTGTTACCACATCCTTCATAATAGATTCTAGCATTTTACTTACTATTGATGTCAGGCTAACTGGTCTGTAGTTCCCCGTTTCCTCTCTCCCTCCTTTCTTAAATAGCAGGGTTACATTAGCTACCTTCCAATCTGCGGGAACTGTTCGAGAATCTATGGAATTTTGGAAGATGACAACCAATGCATCCACTATATCTATAGCCACCTCTTTCAAAACTCTAGGATGCAGGCCATCAGGTCCAGGGGATTTATTGGCTTTCAGTCCCATTAATTTCTCCAGTATTAATTTTTTATTAATACTAATTTATTTCCTCATTCTCGCTAGACCCTTGGTACTCCACTATTTCCGGGAGGTTTTCTCGTGTCTTCTTCCGTGAAGACAGACACGAAGTATTTGTTTAATTTCTCTGCCATTTCTTATTCCCCATTATAATTTCTCCTGTCTGAGCTTGTAGGGGACCTACAGTTACTTTGCTAATCTTTCCCATGGACTGGTCTGGTTGGCAGAACAGTGACAAATAGAATTCAATCCGGAGAAGTGTGAGTAGGGCTAACAAGGCAAGGGAATACACAATAAATGGTAGGACACTGAGAAGTAGAGAGGAACAAAGGGACCTTGGAGTGTATGTCCACAGATCCCTGAAGGTAGAAGGACAGGTAGATAAGGTGGTTAAGAAGACATACGGAATACTTGCCTTTATTAGACAAGGCATAGAATACAACAGCAGGGGGGTTATGCTTGAACTGTATAAAATACTGGTTAGGCCACAGCTGGAGTACTGTGTGCAGTTCTGGTCACCACATTACAGGAAAGATGTGATTGCACTAGAGTGGGTACAGAGGAGATTTACGAGGCTATTGCCAGGAGTGGAACATTTTAGCTATGTGGAAAGATTGGACAGACTGGGGTTGTTATCTTTGAAACAGAGGAGGCTGAGGGGAGACCTGATGGAGATGTATAATATTATGAGGGGCCTGGATAGAGTGGATAGGAAGGACCTATTTCTCTTAGCAGAGGGGTCAATAACCAGAGGTATAGATTTAAAGTAATTGGTAGGAGGTTTAGAGGGGATTTGAGGAGAATTTTTTTCACCCAGAGGGTGGAGGGGGTCTGGAACTCAATGCCTGAAAGGGTGGTAGAGGCAGAAACCCTCACCACATTTAAAAAGTACTTGGACGTGCACTTGAAGTGCCGTAACGTACAGGGCTATGGACCGAGAGCTGCAAAGTGGGATTAGGCTGGATAACTCTTTGACGGCTGTCGCGGACATGATGGGCCGAATGGCCTCCTTCCGTGCTGTAAATTTCTATGATTCTATGAAGTGCGCGGTACAGACACCGAGGGAGAGAGCAGGTTGCTGTTCGGCTGAGGTTACGACACAATGAAGAAGATAAATAATAATAAATAAGTATCAGGAGAGCAAAAGGTGACTGTCAGCACAAGCCAGAAGTGACACTTGTCCAAGTTACAGGTGGTAGCAGTTTAACACTGCATGGGCCCGTTTGGTTTGGTTTGGTGCACAGCACAAATTATCGATAATGTACGGCCAGTGTCGACACATCAAGCTGCAGATCTGGTGCAGGACGGGTGCAAGGGTCAGCTCAGTAAATCATTGAAAGCCATTCACTCCAACGGTGCTGTCAAAGTCCGCCACAACTTACACAATCTCACATTCTCCACATTCCAAACACCTCCAGGCTTTGACCAGAGTTTGGATCTGAATTTCCAGTTCCTTGCTAAATCGCCACCATTTGCCGTCTTGTGCCTGATCACATGGTCAGATGATGCAAAATAACACAGGGCAAGCCAGAGACAACACAGACCGACACACAAAACAATCAGAGATGGACACACACTGGCTCAGCGGGCTGCATTCTCCTCTCTGAGTCACGAGGTTGTGGGTTCAAGCCTCACTCCACAGACTTGAGCAGAAAATCTAGGCTGACACTCCCAGTGCAGTACTGAGGGAGCGCCGCACTGTCAGAGGGGCAGTACTGAGGGAGCGCCGCACTGTCGGAGGGACAGTATTGAGGGGACGCCTCACTGTCGGAGGGGCAGTACTGAGGGAACGCCTCACTGTCGGAGGAGCAGTACTGAGGGAGCGCCGCACTGTTGGAGGGGCAGTACTGAGGGAGTGCCGCACTGTCGGAGGAGCAGTACTGAGGGAGTGCCGCACTGTCGGAGGAGCAGTACTGAGGGAGCGCCGCACTGTCGGAGGGGCAGTACTGAGGGAGCGCCGCACTGTCGGAGGGGCAGTACTGAGGGAGCGCTGCACTGTCGGAGGGGCAGTACTGAGGGAGTGCTGCACTGTCGGAGGAGCAGTACTGAGGGAGCGCCGCACTGTCGGAGGGGCAGTACTGAGGGAGCGCCGCACTGTCGGAGGGGCAGTACTGAGGGAGCGCTGCACTGTCGGAGGGGCAGTACTGAGGGAGCGCCGCACTGTCGGAGGGGCAGTACTGAGGGAGCGCTGCACTGTCGGAGGGGCAGTACTGAGGGAGCGCCGCACTGTCGGAGGGGTAGTACTGAGGGAGCGCCGCACTGTCGGAGGGGCAGTACTGTCGGAGGGGCAGTACTGAGGGAGCGCTGCACTGTCGGAGGGGCAGCACTGAGGGAGCGCCGCACAGTCGGAGGGGCAGTACTGAGGGAGCGCCGCACTGTCGGAGGGGTATTACTGAGGGAACGCTGCTATGTCGCTGGATCAGTGCTGAGGGAGCCCTGCATTGTCGAAGGTGCCGTCTTTTTGATGAAACGTTAAACCTGTCTTCTCTCTCAGGTGGACGTAAAAGAGTAAGGGAGTTATCGCCGGTGTCCTGGTCAATATTTATCCCTTAATCTACATAACCAAAAACTAATTAATTTGTCATTATCACATTGCTGTTTGTGGGAGCTTGCTGTGCACAAATTGGCTGCCACGTTTCCTTCAATACAACAGTGACTACACTCCAAAAGTATTTCATTGGCTGTAAAGCACTTTGAGACGTCCGGTGATCGTGAAAGGTGCTCTCTCTTTCTGTTCTTTATACACAACATAGACAGACAAACCAGACACAGACAGATAGGCACAACAGACACAGACAGATAGACAAACCAGACACAGACAGATAGGAACAACAGACACAGACAGATAGACAAACCAGACACAGACAGATAGGCACAACAGACACAGACAGATAGACAAACCAGACACAGACAGATAGGAACAACAGACAGACAGATAGACAAACCAGACACAGACAGATAGGAACAACAGACACAGACAGATAGGAACAACAGACACAGACAGATAGACAAACCAGACACAGACAGATAGGCACAACAGACACAGACAGATAGACAAACCAGACACAGACAGGCAGACACAGACAGACACAGATAGATAGACAAACCAGACACAGACAGGCAGGCACAGACAGACACAGACAGGCAGACAAACCAGACACAGACAGGCAGACACACCAGACACAGACAGGCAGACACACCAGACACAGACAGGCAGGCACAGACAGACACAGACAGGCAGACACACCAGACACAGACAGGCAGACACAGACAGACACAGATAGACAAACCTTAAAGGCACAATGAAAGACAGACATGAAGCAGCCTATGATCACTGGTTGTGAATGGACATGGTGCAGCAGTGCCTTTGTCCTCAAAGAGTTAACATTTACAATGTTAAAGAACACAGAATATCATAATCTGAGGGACACCACCCAGTTCAATGAGCAGACCAGCTCCTTATGGCCCAGTGCTCTGTCTCTCTCTCTCTCTCTCTCTCACTTTCTCTTTCTCTCCCTCTCTCTCTTTCTCTATCTGTCTCTGTCTCTTTCTGTTTCCCTCTCTCTCAGTTCCTGTACAAACCTGCCTTGTCTGCTCCCTTTCAGGAATTTCTTCTTTGTTTTTCGGTTCCTCTGTTCCCTCCTGAACTCAAATGAAAAGCGTAATTGCACTTACAGAGAGCCTGGGCCGAGTCAGTGTGAGCGAGCATCAGCCTGTCCTTCAATCCTCGGGCCCAGTGCTGCACACACCACGGCTCCTGGCAGGAAATCTCCTGCAAACAGCAGCAAATCCTCCCTCCTACATCCCTCCCCTTCCCTCTGATCCCAGCAACTGCTCAACAATTCCAAATATGGGAAATTACAACAAACACTGCACAAAAAATTACTGCCACCATCTCACTCTTCAAAAACTCAAGAAATGGAATAGTTCCACAACACAGCCACAGTCCCTCCCATGGACAGAACAATCCAAAGCCAAGTGCAATGTTAGCCAGCGGCACCGTACATCATCAGCACGGACATTGATCCTGCATTTCAATCTAAAGGCAATTCCGCCACTGCTGCACTCTGTAGATGCTAACACGTTCAAAGTTAACACCACACACACAGTAATGTACACGTCATACCGTCACTCTCTGCTTGTCCGCATCCCCTCTTCCACATTCAGCGATCGGAGGATCGGTCACTTCTAAAACAGAGAAAATAACAGCAATTTGTTGCAGAACTGGGACAGGACAGAGTGCAATGAGTGTTGTCGGGTCGTCACAGGCCATTGCTGCAAATCCATGGGCTGCAACCGGCGAAACAAATCAGTGCAACACCATTGAATAGGAACAGGGGCACTCCCCCTCTCCGTAACCCCCCCTCGCAGCCCCTTCCCCGCACTCCCCTTCCCTCAGTAACCCCCCTCTCCGTAACCCCCTCTCGCAACCCCTTTCCCGCACTCCCCCCTCCCTCAGTAACCCTCCTCTCCATAAACCCCCCTCGCAACCCCTTCCCCGCACTCCCCCCTCCCTCAGTAAGCCCCCTCTCCTTAACCCCCCCACTATCCGTACCCACCCCTCGCAACCCCTTCCCCGCACTCCCCTTCCCTCAGTAATCCCCTCTCCGTAACCCCTCCTCTATCCGTAACCCCCCCCTCGCAACCCCTTCCCCGCACTCCACCCTCCCGAAGTAACCCCCCTCTCCGTAACCCACTCCGTAACCCACTCCCCCCTCCCTCAGGTAACCCCCCTCTCCGCAACACCCTCTCACAACCCCTTTCCCGCACTCCCCCCTCAGTAACCCCCCTCTCCATAAACCCCCCTCGCAACCCCTTCCCCGCACTCCCCTTCCCTCGGTAATCCCCTCTCCGTAACCCCTCCTCTATCCGTAACCCCCCCCTCGCAACCCCTTCCCCGCACTCCACCCTCCCTAAGTAACCCCCCTCTCCGTAACCCACTCCCCCCTCCCTCAGTAACCCCCCTCTCCGCAACCCCCTCTCACAACCCCTTTCCCGCACTCCCCCCTCCCTCAGTAACCCCCCTCTCCATAAGCCCCCCTCTATCCGTATCCTCCCTCACAACCCCCTTCTCCTCCCTTCATAACCCCCCCTCGCAACCCCTTCCCCACACTCCCATTCCCTCAGTAACCCCCCTCTCCGTAACCCCCCCTCGCAACCCCTTCCCCGCACTCCCCCCTCCCTCAGTAACCCCTCTCTCCGTAACTCACTCCCCCCTCCCTCAGTAACCCCCCTCTCCGTAACCCCCCCTCTATCCGTAACCCCATTTCGTAACCCCTTCCCCACACTCCCCTTCCCTCAGTAACCCCCCTCTATCCGCAACCCCCCTCCATCCGTATCCCCCCTCGTAACCCCCTCCCCCTCCCTCCGTAACCCCGCCTCGCACTCCCCCCTCCCTCAGTAACCCCCCCTCTCTGTAAGCCCCCCTCCATCCGTATCCCCCCCTCCCTCCCTAACCCCCCTCGCAACCCCTTCCCCGCACCCCCCCTCAGTAACCCCCCTCTCCATAACCCCCCCTCCCTCCCTAACCCCCCTCACAACCCCTTCCCCGCACCCCCCCTTAGTAACCCCCCTCTCCGTAACCCCGCCTCACAACCCCTGCCCCGCACTCCCCCCCTCCCTCAGTAACCCCCCTTCCGTAATCCCCCCTCCCTCCGTAACCCCCCCGCGCAACCCCCGCCCCGCACTCCCCCCTCCCTCAGTAATCCCCCTCTCCATAACACCCCCTCCGCACTCACCCCCTCCCCTCCGCACTCACCCCTCCCCTCTCCAGCAGTCCTCTCCCCCACCGCATTCCCCCATCACCCCTCCCTCCCTCCTCCGCACGCCCCCCTCCCTCCATCTTCCACAACCCCATCCCCCATACTCCCCCCTCCGCAACCTCCCCTCCCTCCCTCCATCCATCTTCCATAATCCCCCCTCCGCATTCTCCCCTCCCCCCCCCCCTCCTCCTCCGCACTTCCTCCCCCCTCCCCCACGCACTCCCCCCTCCCCCCCACACTCCCCCCTCCCCCACTCTCCAGAGGGCTAGAATGCAAAAGGCTGGAAGTTATATTACAATTGTACCACGCTCTGGTCAGACCCCATTGAAAGTACAACGTCCAGTTCTGGGCCCCGCCCCTCAGGGAGGGTAGGTTGGCCTCGGAGGGGGAGCAGCGCAGATTCACCAGAATGATACCGGGGCTGAAAGGGTTAAGCTATGAGGACAGGCTGCACAGACTGGGCTTTTATTCCCCTGAGTTTAGAAGATTAAGGGGCGATCTAATTGAGATGTTTTTGCGATTCGACAGGGTAGATAAAGAAACTATTTCCTCTGATGGGGGAGTCGAGAACAAGGGGGCAGAACCTTAAAATTAGAGCCAGGCCGTTCAGGGGTGATGTCAGGGAGCACTTCTTCACACAGAGGGCAGTGGCAATCTGGAACTCTCTCCCCCAAAAAGCAAAAAGTGTTTGAGCAGAAACTGTGTCAACATTCGAGATTATATCGGAGAGGGAGATGAAGGAAAAGATGATGGCGGAATATGGGAACACGGCGGCTAAATATGTTTTGAACGATTTGCTCATGTAGAGGGTAAACAAGGAATGGCCTGCTTCCAACTTGTAGCTTTCATGTTTTTCTGTGTAAATACTCGAGACACTATTTGAGGGTGTGAGCAATCCATACTGATGTGTTCAGGCAGGCACAGATTCCCAGGGCATTTGTACAAGTGACAACAGAGCTCCACTTCCAACAACAGCCGCACTCTGCCCTCTGACCCTTGACCAGCCGCACTCTGCCCTCTGACCCCTGACCAGCCGCACCCCAACCCTTAACCAGCCGCACCCCGACCCCTGACCCGCCGCACCCCGATCCCTGACCAGCTGCACCCCGCCTCCTGGCCCCTGACCAGCCGCACTCCGCCCCCTGACCCCTGACCAGCCGCACTCTGCCCTCTGACCCGCCGCACTCTGCCCAGGTCGGAGCGAGTACCACACCAGCCCATCAGAGTTGAGTCAGTGAAAGGCCATCACATGTTCACAGAGGCATGTGCTGATAGGACAGTCCACTCCCTGCAAACTGTAAACAACTCCAAAACAAAGCTTAGAAAGCTCCAGTAATTCAATAGCCTGCTTAACTACTTGTGAAAACTTCAATTCACAGCGACTGCAATAATACTGCTGCCGGAGCAGTAACAGAGACACCCTGACTCGTCACACACAGACACCATGACCCCTCACCCATCTCTCCCATTGCCCTTCGCCTCCAGTTCATCAGCCACAAACGGTTAAACTTTGTACAGACTTTGCTCAGTAACTGACCAGAATACTGAAGCGCACTGCAGGAAGCGTGCTTAGAATCTTATCTTGGGCTGTCCAGCACTGCCAACTCTCTGCCGGTCACCATTAGCTCCTTCCCCTCATCTCTCCATCGTGTCCATTGTGTCAAGCCCCTTGGACCTTTCTCTTCATGAAAGGAGTTTCATAAAGACAAGTTGTTGTTATTGTTGTTAACCCAATCATTTCTCAGTGGCTCATCAATGCATTACTGTACAGCTGATAATTCCTCGAAAGGGAGCTGAACACGTAAATAACAGCCAGGACACCGGGGAGAACTCCCCTGCTCTTCTTCCAATACTGTCATGGGGTCATTTAAGTCCATCTGAGACGGCAAACAAGGCCTCGGTTTAAAGTCTCAACTGAAAGACAGCACCCCTGTCAGTGCAGCACATCCTCAGTACAGCGCTCCCACAGTACTGCCCCTCCGACAGTGCAGCGCTACCTCAGTACTGCCCCTCCGACAGTGCAGCGCTCCCTCAGTATAGTCCCCTCAGTGCAGCACTCATAAGAATATAAGAAATATGAGCAGGAATAGGCAATTCGGCCCTTCGAGCCTGCTCCGCCATTCAATAAGATCATGGCTGACCTGATCATGGACTTCGCCCCACTTTCCTGCCTGTTCCCCATAACCCTTGACTCTTTTGCAGACCAGGATCTCAAAGCTGGCACCAAGCTTAGGGTCTACAGGGCTGTAGTAATAGCCGCTGTCCTGTATGGCTCAGAGACGTGGACCATATACAGTAGACATCTCAAATCGCTGGAGAAATACCACCAACGATGTCTCCGCAAGATCCTACAAATCCCCTGGGAGGACAGACGCACCAACGTTAGCGTCCTTGATCAGGCCAACATCCCCAGCATCGAAGCACTGACCACACTTGACCAGCTCTGTTGGGCGGGCCACATTGTCCACATGCCTGACACAAGACTTCCAAAGCAAGCGCTCTACTCGGAACTCCTACACAGCAAGCGAGCCCCAGGTGGGCAGAGGAAACGTTTCAAGGACACCCTGAAAGCCTCCTCGATAAAGTGCCACATCCCCAACAGCACTTGGGAATCCCTGGCCAAAGACTGCCCAAAATGGAGGGAGAGCACGATGAGTCTCGTCTCCGAGAACAAGCAGAAATCAAGGACAGACAGCGGAAGGAGCGTGCGGCAAACCAGACTCCCCACCCACCCTTTCCTTCAACCACTGTCTGTCCCACCTGTGACAGGGACTGTAATTCCCGTATTGGACTGTACAGTCACCTGAGAACTCACTTTTAGAGTGGAAGCAAGTCTTCCTCGATTTCAAGGTACTGCCTATGATGATGATGATGACTCTCGTAGTTCAAAAATTTGTCTACCTCCACCGTGAATATATTCAATGACTCAGCTTCCACAGCTCTCTGCGGTACAGCATTCCAAAAATTCACGACCCTCTAAGAGAAGACATTGCTCCTCATCCACATTTTAAATGGGCGACCCCTTATTCGAAAACTATGCCCCCAGTTCTAGATTCCCCCACGAGTGGAAATATTCTCTCTGCATCTACCCTGTCCAGCGCCCTCATTATCTTACACGTTTCAATAAGATCACCTCTCATTCTTCTAAACGCCAATGAGTATAGGCTCAACCTACTCAATCTATCTTCATAAGTCAACCCCTTCATCTCAGGAATCAACCAAGTGACCCTTCTCTGAACTGCTTCCAATGCAAGTAAATCCCTCCTTAAATACAGAGACCTGTACGCAGTACTCCAGGTGTGGCCTCACCAATACCCTGACCAGCTGTTGGGGGCAGCAGCTCCGCTCTCTCGGGGCGGCGTGTGCCCGACAGGGCAGGAACACAGGCGGGCCGCAAAACTGTTTACACCGCCCCGGCCCAGGCGAACTTTCTCATGGGTCGGCTCATCCGCCTGCCCTCGGTCGGAAAGGCCTCTTAGAGAGAGGCGGTAATGGATCTTAAGGAGGGGGGCAATTTCGGCCCCCCTTGTGTCCTCCTCACAATTTGCTTTCCCACCTATCTTTGTATCATCAGCAAACTTGGCTACATTACACGGTCCCTTCATCCAAGTCATTAATATAGATTATAAATAGTTGAGGACCCAGCACCGATCCCCGCAGCACCCCACTTGTCACTGTTTGCCAAGCTGAAAATGACCCCTTTATCCCGACTCTCTGTTCTCTGTTAGTTAGCCAATCCTCTATCCATGCTAATATATTACCCCCAACAACTTGTGCAGTAACCTTTTATGTGGCACTTTATCAAATGCCTTTTGGAAATTGAAATACACCACATTTACTGGTTCCCCTTTATCCACCCTGCTCATTACATCCTCAAAGAACTCGAATAAATTTGTCAAACACGATTTCCCTGATGACTCTGCTTGATTGTATTAAGATTTTCTAAATGTCCTGCTACTACTTCCTTAATAATGGATTCCAGCATTTTCCCAATGACCAATGTTCGGCTAACTGGTCTATGATTTCCTGCTTTCTGTCTCCCTCCTATCTTGAATAGGGGCGTTACATTTGTGGTTTTCCAATCTGCTGGGACCGCCCCAGAATCCAGGGAATTTTGGTAGATTACAACCAATGCATCCACTATCTCAGCAGCCACTTCTTTTAAGACCCTAGGATGCAGGCCATCAAGTCCAGGGTACTTGTTCGCCTTTAGTCCCATTAGTTTGCCTAGTACTTTTTCTCTAGTGATAGTGATTGTCTTAAGTTCCTCCCTCGCTATAGCCCCTTGATTATCTACTATTATTGGGATGCTTCAGTGTCGTCTACCGTGAAATACCCTGCCATTTCCTTCTTTCCCATTATTAATTCCCAAGTCGCATCCTCTAAGGGACTAATGTTTACTTTCGAATCATAGAAGTACAGAAGTATAGAAGTATACAGCACGGAAGGAGGCCATTTTGGCCCATCGTGTCCGCGCCGGCCGACAAAGCGCTATCCAGCCTAATCCCACTTTCCAGCTCTTGGTCTGTAGCCCTGTAGGTTATGGCACTTCCAAGTGCACATCCAGGCACCCCTTGATTGTGGTAAGGGTTTCTGTCTCTACCACCCTTTCAGGCAATGAGTTCCAGACCCTCAGCACCCTCTGGGTGAAGAAATTTCCCCTCATATCTCCACTAAACCTCCTACCTATTATTTTAAATTGATGTCCCCTGGTTGTTGATCCCTTTGCCAAGGGAAATAGGTCCTTCCTATCCACTCTATCCTGGCCCCTCATAATTTTATACATCTCAATAAGGTCTCCCCTCAGCCTCCTCTGTTCCAAGGAAAACAACCCCAGCCTAACCAATCTTTCCTCATAGCTAAAATTCTCCAGTCCAGGCAACTTCCTCGTAAATCTCCTCTGTACCCTCTCCAGTGCAATCACATCTTTCCTGTAATGTGGTGGCCAGAACTGCACGCAGTACTCTAGCTGTGGCCTAATCAGTGTTTTATACAGTTGAAGCATAACCTCCCTGCTCTTGTATTCTATGCCTCAGCGAAGAAAAAAGGCAAGTATTCCATGTGCCTTCTTAACCACCTTATCTACCTGGCCTGCTACCTTCAGGGATCTGTGGACCTGCACTCCAAGGTCCCTTTGTTCCTCTACACTTCTCAGTGTCCTACCATTTAATGTATATTCCCTTGCCTTGTTAGCCCTCCCAAATGTATTAACGCACACTCCTCCAGATTAAATTCCATTTGCCACTGTTCTGCCCACCTGACCAGTTCATTGAGATATTCCTACAGTCTGCAGCTATCTTCTTCATTATCAACCACACTGCAAACTTCTTAATCATAACCCCAATATTCAAATCTAAATCATTGATATATAGAACAAAGAGCTAGGGACCTAGTACTGAGCCTTACGGAACCCCACTGGATACAGCCTTCCAGTCACAAAAACACTCATCAACCATTACCCTTTGCTTCCTGCCTCTGAGCCAATTTTGGATCCAACTTGCCACTTTGCCCTGGATCCCATAGGCTTTTACTATCGTGACCAGTCTGCCATGTGGGACCTTATCAAAAGCCTTGCTAAAATCCACATACACTACATCAAATGCACTGCACTCATCGACCCTCCTTGTTACCTCTTCAAAAAATTCAATCAAATACGTCAGACAGGATCTTCCCTTAAAACATAGGCAGTCCCTCAAAATCAAGCAAGACTTGTTTCCACTCCAAAAGTGAGTTCTCAGTAACTGAACAGTCCAATACGGGAATTACAGTCTCTGTCACAGGTGGGCCAGGCAGTCGTTGGAGGAAAGGGTGGGTGGGGAGTCTGGTTTGCCACACGCTTCTTCCGCTGCCTGCGCTTGTATTCTGCATGCTCTTGGCGATGAGACTCGAGGCACTCAGTGCCCTCCCAGATGCTCTTCCTCACAGGTATTGGTGGGGATGTTGCATTTTATCAGGGGCACCACGGGCCAGCCCACACTGCGATATGTGTGCGTACTAGATCCGTGCAGCAAAGCAGGTCTCCAGTTGTCTTGGGTAATCCTTGCCACTGGACCAAGACCGAGCTCTGTCAAGTCCGTGAGGTGGCTGGTGTGCAACAGCCACCCAACATTAAAAAAATTCACACACAGGCATCTTCCACCCTTCAGGATGTAGTTCGGGTTCTTCATTCGAAACACCTGTGAACTCATCCTTTTTTTTGGCATGAAGCATGTCATCCTCATTTCAAGGGACTGCCTATGATGATGCATTTTATCAAGGAGGCTTTGAGGGTGTACCTGAAACGTTTCCTCTGCCCACCTGGGGCTCGCTTGCCGTGTAAGAGTTCCAAGTAGAGCGCTTGCTTTGGGAGTCTTGTGTCAGGCATGCGACCAATGTGGCCCGCCCAACGGAGCTGGTCGACTGTGGTCAGTGCTTCGATGCTGGGGATGTTGGCCTGATCGAGAACACTAATGTTGGTGCGTCTGTCCTCCCAGGGGATTTGCAGGATCTTGCGGAGACATCGTTGGTGGTATTTCTCCAGCGATTTGAGGTGTCTACTGTATATGGTCCACGTCTCTGAGCCATACAGGAGGGCGAGTGTCACTACAGCCCTGTAGACCAAAAGCTTGGTGCCAGATTTGAGGGCCTGATCTTCGAACACTCTCTTCCTCAGGTGGCCGAAGGCTGCGCTGGTGCACTGGAGGCAGTGTTGAACTTCGTCGTCGATGTCTGCCCTTGCTGATAATAGGCTCCCGAGGTATGTAAAGTGGTCCACGTTGTCCAAGGCCGCGCTGTTGATCTTGATGACTGGGGGGCAGTGCTGTGTGGCGGGGTCAGGTTGGAGGAGGACCTTTGTCTTACGGATGTTTAGCGTGAGGCCCATGCTTTCGCACGCCTTGGTGAAGATACTGACGATGACTTGGAATTCAACCTCTGAATGTGCGCATACACAAGCGTCCTCCGCGTACTGTAGCTCGACGACAGAGGATGGGATGGTCTTGGATCTGGCTGGAGATGATGAACGCTGAACAGGTTCTCACTGGTTCTATAGTTTAGTTCCACTTCAGCGGGGAGCTTGTTGAGTGTGAGGTGGAACATTGAAACGAGGATGATCCAGAAGAGGGTTGGCACGATGACACGGCCCTGTTTGACCCCGGTCCGGACGTGGATTGGGTCTGTGGTGGATCCGTTGGTCAGGATCGCGGCCTGCATGTCGTCGTGGAGCAGGCGGAGGATGGCGACAAACTTTTGGGGGCAGCTGAAACGGAGGAGGATGGTCCCTAGTCCCTCGCGGTTAATAGTCTCAAAGGCCTTTCTAAGGTCAAAGGCGGCCATGTACAAGGGTTGGTGCTGATCCCTGCATTTCTCTTGCAGTTGTCGCACCGTAAAGATCATGTCCGGTCGCACCGTAAAGATCATGTCCGTTGTACGCTGTAGTGGACGGAATCCGCACTGTGACCCCAGGAGGAGCTCTTCAGCCACAGGGAGAAGACGGTTGAAGAGGATTCTATCAATGACTTTCCCAGTGGCTGATAACCGGGAGATTCCTCTGTAGTTGCCGCAGTCAGACTTGTCCCCTTTTTTAAAGATGGTCACGATTACTGCATCTCTGAGTCTCTCCTCCTTGCAGATGAGACAGATGAGGGCAGGCATTCATGCCAATAGTGCCTCTCCGCCATACTTTAATGCCTCAGCGGGGATTTCACCCGCTCCTGTTGCCTTGTTGTTCTTGAGCTGGCAGATGGCCTTTTCTACCTCGTGCAGGGCTGGGGTTTTGCTGAGATGATGGCGGGTAGCATGCTGTGGGATGGAGTCGAGGACACTCGTGTCAAAGACAGAGTCTCGGTTAAGGAGATCTTCGAAGTGCTCCTTCCAGCGGGTCCTCGGTGTCCTTGATGAGTGTCTCCCTGATCTTAGCCAGCAGTGGGGTGGGGCCTTGGGTGTTTGGGCCATAGGTGGCCTTGACTGCGCTGAAGAAGCCTCACCCATCATGGCTGTCGGCCAGCTGCTGAATCTCCTGTGCTTTCTCCACCCACCATCTATTCTTTAGGTCCGGGTTTTTTGTTGGACCTCGGCCTTAAGCCGTCTGTAAAGCTGCTTTGCTGCTCCCGCGTTGGGTTGTTGTTTTAGGTTCAGAAATGCCCTGCGCTTGCGATTTATTAACTCTTGGATCTCCTGGTCATTCTCATCAAACTAGTCCTGGTGTTTCCTTGTTGAGTGACTGAACGTCCCTTTGCAGGCACTGGTTATGGAGGCCTGGAGGGCAGACCACACGGGCTTAGCCGAGCACGGTCTTGGTCCAGTGGCAAAGGGGTCCAAGGTGACTGCAGACCAGGCACTGCTCTATGAGCCTAATTGCCTACGGCGGGATGTGAGCCATAAGCAGACAGGATCTTCCCGTTGGGTAGCAGTGTGAGCTATGAGGAGGATGCAAAGAGGCTGCAGGGTGACTTTGACAGGTTAGATGAGTTGGCAAACGCATGGCAGATGCAGTATAATGTAGATAAATGTGAGGTTATCCACTTTGGTGGCATAAAACAGGAAGGCAGATCATCTGAATGGTGACAGATTAGGAAAAGGGGAAGTGCAACGAGACCTGGGTGTCATGGTACATCAGTCATTGAAAGTTGACATGCAGGTACAACAAGCGGTGAAGAAGGCAAATGGCATGTTGGCCTTCACAGCGAGAGGATTTGAGTATAGGAGCAGGGAGGTCTTACTGCAGTTGTACAGGTCCTTGATGAGGCCACACCTTGAATATTGTGTATAGTTTTGGTCTCCTAATCTGAGGAAGAACATTCTTGCTATTGATGGAGTGCAGTGAAAGTTCATCAAACTGATTCCGGGATAGCAGGACTGATATATGAAGAAAGACTGGATCAACTAGACTTCTATTCACTGGAATTTAGAAGAATGAGAGAGGATCTCATAGAAACATATAAAATTCTGACAGGATTGGACAGGTTAGATGCAGGGAGAATGCTCCCGATGTTGGGGAAGTCCAGAACCAGAGGTCACAGTCTAAGGATAAGGGGTAAGCCATTTAGGACCGAGATGAGGAGAAACTTCTTCACTCAGAGAATTGTGAACCTGTGGAATTCTCTACCACAGAAAGTTGTTGAGGCCAGTTCGTTAGATATATTCAAAAGGGAGTTAGATGTGGCCCTTACGGCTAAAGGGATCAAGGGGTGTGGAGAGAAAGCAGGAATGGGGTACTGAGGTTGCATGATCAGCCATGATCATATTGAATGGTGGTGCAGGCTCGAAGGGCCGAATGGCCTACTCCTGCACCTATTTTCTATGTTTCCATGTAACAAATCCATGCTGACTGTCCTTGATTAATCTGTGCCTTTCTAAATGAAGGTTTATCCTGTCCCTCAGAATTTTTCCCAATAATTTTCCCACCACTGAGGTTAGGCTGACTGGCCTGTAATTACTCGGTCTATCCCTTTCTCCCTTTTTAAACAAAGGTACAATATTAGCAGTCCTCCAGCACCACACCTGTAGCCAGAGAGCATTGGAAAATGATGTTCAGAGCCTCTGCTATTTCCTCCTTTACTTCCCTTAACAGCCTGGGATACATTTCATCCTGGCCTGGGGATTTATCCACTTTCAAAGCTGCTAAGCCCCATAAAAATTAATATTCTTCCACGCTGTTTATTTCATCTAATATTTCACACTCCTCGTCCCTGATTGCAATGTCTATATCATCTCTCTTTTTGAAAACAGACACAATCTATTAATTCAGAGCCATACACATGTCTTCCACCTCCACATACAGTCTTCCTTTTTATATACTTGTAGAAGCAGTGACTGTCTGTTTTTACATTTCTTGCTAGTTTACTCTCATAATCTATTTTCTCCCTCATTTTTTTTGTCACCCTTTGCTGATTTCTAAAAAAATCCCAATCTTCTGGCCTACCACTAATCTTCGCAACATTGTATGCCTTTTCTTTCAATTTGATACCATCCTTAGCTTCCTTAGTTAACCATGGATGGTTCATCCTTCTCAAAGAGTCTTTCTTTCTCACTGGAATATATCTTTGTTGAGTGTTACAAAATATTTCCTTAAATGTCGCTCAATACTGGTCCTCCGACAATGCAGCATTCCCTTAGTACTGCCCTCCAACAGTGCAGCGCTCCCTCAGTACTGCCCCTCCAACAGTGCGACGCTTCTTCAGTACTGCCCCTCCAACAATGCAGCGCTCCCTCAGTACTGCCCCTCCGACAATATAGCGCTCCCTCAGTACCGCCCCTCCGACAATGCAGCGCTCCCTCAGTACTGCCCCTCCGACAGTATAGCACTCCCTCAGTACCGCCCCTCCGACAATGCAGCGCTCCCTCAGTACTGCCCCTCTGACAGTGCGGCGCTCCCTCAGTACTGCACTGGAGTGTCAGCCTGGATTTTGTGCTCAAGTCTGTGGAGTGAGACTTGAACCCACAACCTTCTGACTCAAGAGTCAGGAGTGCGATTCATTGAGCGATGGCTGACACCTCACGAGAAAGAATGCAGAGGACAGGATATTTACAACTTAGGAAAATGACAGAAAGTTCAGAGGTCCATTGACCAAAATATTATAAAATAGAATTGAAAATCTTGTCTCTGGCACACGTTGTTCGGCTCTGAATTTTACTTCCTGTAGCACTTTGTGTGTCAACATTTACAATGCAAAAATCCAATGTCAACATTTTATAATAATGAGACCATATCACCCCCCGCACCCCCCACCAAAAAAAACTCAGCTGCCATTTTTCTCAGCAACTGAAATTTCTACGCTTGGGCTCAATTTTCCCCAAAGGCGTTTTTTGGCGTATTTGAAGAGTTACACCCGTTTATTTTGGGGCCCAACTACGACAAAAAAAAATCATCCAATTTTCCCCGTTTGAATTGTTGATTTTGGCCCCGCCTAGCCGGTCCTTTAGATTTGGGGGTGGAGCCTAAGATTTGCGGCAAAAAGATCGGGTTGCCAGGGTAACGAGGGACACACTGCGGGCTGAGGCAGGAAAGTCAAAAATACAACACATTCTGGCCAGCTCACAGCAACCTGCACAAGCACCGTGCACATTGCAGCAGCTTACCAGCATTCAATTATCAAAGTGTTTATGCCAAAAGTCTATCCCCCTCTCACCCTCTTGGTTGCTGCTGCTAGCCCTGGCCGAAAGGCCTCCACCCCCACCCGCTCCTCTTCTCTCTTCCCCCCCCCCCACTCCTCTCTTCCCCCCCCCTCCACTCCTCTCTCCCCACCCCCACTCCTCTCTCCCCTTCCCGCCTCTCCCTTCCCCCGCCTCTCCCTTCCCCCCCCCTCTCCTCTCTCTCCCCCCTCCTCTCCTCTCCTCTCTCCCCACCTTTCTCTCCTCTCCTCTCTCTCCCCACCCTCCTCTCCTCTCTCTCCCCACCCTCCTCTCCTCTCTCTCCCCACCCTCCTCTCCTCTCCTCTCTCTCCCCACCCTCCTCTCCTCTCTCTCCCCACCCTCCTCTCCTCTCTCTCCCCACCCTCCTCTCCTCTCTCTCCCCACCCTCCTCTCCTCTCTCTCCCCACCCTCCTCTCCTCTCTCTCCCCACCCTCCTCTCCTCTCTCTCCCCACCCTCCTCTCCTCTCTCTCCCCACCCTCCTCTCCTCTCTCTCCCCACCCTCCTCTCCTCTCTCTCCCCACCCTCCTCTCCTCTCTCTCCCCACCCCCCCTCCTCTCTCTCCCCACCCCCCCTCCTCTCTCCCCCCACCCCCCCCTCTCTCCCCACCCCTCTCCTCTCTTCCCCCCCCTCCCCACTCCTCAATCCTCTCTCCCCACCCCCTCTCCTCTTCTCACTCCTCTCTCCCCACCCCCCTCTCCTCTCTCCCCTCTCCCCACCCCCCCTCCTCTCTCCCCACCCCCCCTCCTCTCTCCCCACCCCCCTCTCCTCTCCCCCGCCCCACTCCTCCCCCCCCCGCCCCACTCCTCTCCCCCCCACCCCCTCTCTCCCCCCCCACCCTCCACTTCTCTCTCCCCACCTCCATTCCTCTCTCCCCACCCCCCATTCCTCTCTCCCCACCCCCCATTCCTCTCTCCCCACCCCCCATTCCTCTCTCCCCACACCCCCACCCCTCTCTCCCCCCCTCCTCTCCTCTCTCTCTCTCTCTCTCTCTCCCTCCCCCTCCCCCTCCCCTCCCCTCCCCCCCTCTCCTCTCCTCTCCTCTCCTCTCCTCTCCTCCCCCTCCCTCCTCCTCTCTCCCCTCCCCCCCCCCTCCTCTCCTCTCCTCCACCCCCACCCTCCCCCTGCTGTCCGGGTCGTGGAACTGCACCTGCTGGGCTGATTCTGTTACCTGCGCCAATTTTGTTAACTGCCAGAAGGTTTATCCAGAGCGGTCACATACATCCTAAGAAAAATTGGAGTAAATCAGAGCTGGCCAAACTTGCTTAAATGGCCAGAATTGGCGAGGGTGGCAGGTTACACCCCCAATGAGGTAAAAAAAATCGCAGCCTAAAAAAATGCTGCCTAAGTGAATTACGCTGGCACAGAAACTTTGGGGAAATTGGAGATTTGAATTTACTCAACAAAAAATGGTGCACGCTTAAAAACGATGCAGATAATTCAGGAAAATTGAACTCTAGGTTTTGAACAAAATTTTAAAATTACATATTTCACAATATTTAGATTTAGCAACTGAATTGCCTCGTGTCTTTTAATGGCTTCATTATTGATTTGACCTCAAAGATTTAGCCAATTTCAGATATTTTTACCTCATCCGTTGGACGGAGCTGTCTGAGCATGTGCAGGCATAGAAGTTCCTGGCAAGCAATTGGTGCATTTTAAAAGCTGATACGGGCTCTGCTCTGTGAGAATCAGAGTTTCTTCAAAACTAAAGAGTGATTGAGGATGCAAGGCTTTCGTTACAGACACCTACATTTATTTTAACAATTGCTCTATTCCTGTTGTCAGCACCTGTGATTGGGCTTTCTTGGCTGACCGGTAGAAAAGATTATTTGTTCAAAATGGATTTCTTTTATCTCTAACTCTGTCAGAAATTCTGTTTCCAAAATCACTCTCCTGAACCATTTTTGAGGTTTACATCTTTTATATATTTTTAAATCCAGGAACTGTGTCAATGATAACTTTTGAGCTATTCGTCAGATAATTTTTGATGTGTTTCTAGACATTTATTTGAATGGAAGTCTCTCTAAGTCAGCAGTCTGCAATGAAAGGCAGTTTTCCTCTCCCTTTTCCTGGTACATGTAAGGAGAACACAATCAGCAAACTGCTCCTCCACTTCCCATCCATTAACACAGGTAATGGGGAAAGCAATGGGATGTCAGGGCACTGGGTGAAGACCCTATAATTACCTTTAACGATGCTGGATGCAGGGAGATGCTGGAGCACAGTCTGCCACTGACTGCTCTCTAGTAACCTGTGCAGAGAGTTCCATATTGGGTGGCCATGGTACTGGTCTCAGCTCCAACCTCTCCACAGTCCATCGTCATCATCATAGACGGTCCCTCGAACGAGGATGACTTGCTTCCACACGAGTTCACAGGTGTTTCGATGTTCCAGGTCCTGAACTCCAGTTGAAGGGGTGGAAGATGCCTGTGCGTGAATTTTTTTAACGTGTGGTGACCATTGTACATCAGCCACCACACGGGTTTGACAAAGCTAGGCCCTTATCCAGTGGCAAGGGTTAACCAGGACGACTGGGAGACCTGCTCTGCTGCACGGACCTAGTGCGCGCACATATCGCACAGTGTGGGTTGGGCCCGTGCTGCCCCTGGGCCCTCGGCTCTTCTAGGCCCCGTACCCTCATTTGCTGCACCTCCGCCATGATCTCTCACCACACCTCAGCAGCAAACAGTCGCAGAACCTCCGCCACGATCACCCACCAAATCTCAGCCACGATCCCTCATCGCTCCTCCGCCCCGATCACTCGTCGCAAGTCCGCCATGAACTTCCCGCTCCTTTGCTGTACCAGGGCCCCGCCGATGGACCTGCCCACACTCCAAACGGCGACCTGGGTCCTGATGATGTCACCCAGTTGCCCGCCTCGAAGCCGTCGCACATTTGTGTCAGCTTGCGCTGGAAGCTGCAGTGGCGTGCTCCAGCTCTTGTTGAAGCCCCGGCCTGCGGAGATGTTCTCACACAGGTCGGAGTGGCCCACAGTCCAACAAGCTGCTGACACTCACTGCCCGGGCCCACACTTACATGGAGGGTCGGTGGCCTGGCCGAGATATGAGGCAGCTACTGACACCCAAGGGTGAGACAATGTCTTGCACACAGAAGGGAGGAGAAAAAGGTTGCAAGACATGCGGTTTGTCACTTATCTCTGCAGTCCAAGGATGGGCAACAAGTTTGTGTGATAAAAGCCAGTTTGTGTTCTTAAATGCACTTCTGTTGATTTATGCTGCCGCACCTAGTCAATAGCAGAATCACACTTCTAGACACCTCTGCCACTGTGCAAAAATAGGTGACAGACAAGACACCAGACTGCCCTCTGCCCAAAATACTCAGCTCCTCAACTGCCGGAAACTACGACACTTAGGCATTCATAAATAATGAATAAACTGGCGGCCCCACAAACCATCCAGTTATTGATTAGGAAACCGATTGGTTCAAGGGGTCACAAGTTCAGGAATATTATACAGGGCTCTGATGAGAAGTGCAATGAATCGTTGGTGGGTGGGTGAAATTTGAAGAAGGAAACACTGGGGAGGGAGCTGGTAACAGTGCAGTGCAATGGAGCAATGCAGGCAGGGCGCTGATACCACTCACATGCTCCACTCTCCCACCGCACCCCTTTCCACCAGTGCTCCACTCAGCAGCAACTCTGCAAACCCTTGGTTTAAACCTCGAGTATGGCCTCTCGCCAGCTTGAGTTATATTAACAGCCGTGTATTTATTAAAGGCCTTTCCATGTCTCAGTTACCTCGAAGCATCTTGCATACAATGAGCTACTTTGAAGTGCAGTCCCTGTTCCCATGGAAGACAAACACAAGTGCCTTCCTGCACACAGAAAGATCCCACAACCTGCAATGAGAATAAGTGATCGGCCAAGTGTTCACCAGGATAACAACCTGCTCTCGCCACAATTCCAATGCTTAATATCCAGCTAAACAACCAGAAAAGGCAGACAGGGCTTAATGTCTCATCCATTAGACGGCACCCCTGACAGTGCGGCACCTCCGACACCCCCGCTCCACCCAAACTAGTAAACATGTAGAAGCAAAGAATCTCTCCATAGAATCGTAGAAATTTAAGCACGGAAGGAGGCCATTTCGACCCATCGTGTCCGCGCCGGCCGACCAAGAGCTATCCAGCCTAATCCCACTTTCCAGCTCTCGGTCCATACCCCTGTAGCTCGCGGCACTTCAAGTGCACATCCAAGTACTTTTTAAATATGGTGAGGGTTCCTGCCTCTACCACCTTCAGACAGTGAGTTCCAGACCCCCACCGCCCTCTGGGTATATAAATTTCCCCTCATATCTCCTCTAAACCTCCCCCCAATTACTTTAAATCAATGGCCCCTGATTGTTGACCCCTCTGCCAAGGGAAATATCCTTCCTATCCACTCCCTTCATAATTTTATACACCTCAATAAGGTGTCCAAAGAAAACAGACCCAGCATCTCCAATCTTTCCTCATAGCCAAAATTCTCCAGTCCAGGCAACATTCTTGTAAATCTCCTCTGCACCCTTTCCAGTGCAATCACATCTTTCCTGTAATGTGGTGACCAGAACTGCACGCAGTATTCCAGCTGCGGCTTAACCAGTGTTTTATACAGTTCAAGCATAACCTCCCTGCTCTTGTATTCCATGCCTCGACTAATAAAGGCAAGTATTCCATATGCCTTCTTAACCACCTGATCTACCTGGCCTGCTACCTTCAGGGATCTGTGGACCTGCACTCCAAGGTCCCTTTATTCCTCTACACTTCTCAGTGTCGAAGCATTTAATGTGTATTCCCTCGCCTTGCTAGACCTGCAAATGCATTACCTCACACTTACCCGGATTGAATTCCATTTGCCACTGTTCCGCCCACCTGACCAGTCCATTGATATCTTCCTGCAGTCTACAGCTTTCTTCTTCATTATCAACCACACAGCCTATTTTAGTGTCACCTGCAAACTTCTTAATCATATCCCAACATTCAAGCCCAAGTCACTGATATATACGTACCACAAAAAGCAAGGGATCTAGTACTGAGCCCTACGGAACCCCACTGGATACAGCCTTCCAGTCACAAAAACATCCAAAAATACCCTTTGTTTCCTGCCTCTGAGCCAATATTGGATCCAACTTGCCATTTTGTCCTGGATCCCATGGACTTTTACTTTCGTGATCAGTCTGCCATGTGGGACCTTATCAAAATCTTTGCTAAAATCCATATCGACTACATCATACGCACTGCCCTCATCGATCCTCCTGGCTACCTCCTCAAAAAATTCAACCAGGTTAATCAGACACGACCTTCCCTTAACAGAGTTCAGCCATGAACTCATTGAATGGCGGTGCAGGCTACAAGGGCCGAATGGCCTACTCCTGCACCTATTTTGTATGTTTCTATGTCTATGTTTCTAAATCCGTGCTGACTATCCTTGATTAATCCAAGTCTTTCCAAATGAAGATTTATCCTGTCCGTCAGGATTTTTTCCAATAATTTTCCCACCACTGAGGTTAGGCTGACTGGCTTGTAATTACTAGGTCTATCCCCTTCTCCCTTCTTAAACAAAGGTACAACATTAGCAGTCCTCCGGCACCACACCTGTAGCCAGAGAGGATTGGAAAATGATGGTCAAAACCTTTGCTATTTCTTCTTTTGCTTCTCTTAACAGCCTGGGATACATTTCATCCGGGTCTGAGGATTTATCCACTTTCAAAGCTGCTAAACCCCTTAATACATCCTCTCAGTATGTTTATCTTGTCTAATATTTCACACTCCTCCTCCCTCTTTGCAAAGTCTGCATCGCCCCTCTCTGTGAAAACAGGTGCAAAGTATCATAACAACCCAAACCAGTATACAGATCATAAATAGGGCACAGGAAGCCATTGGCCCATCATGCCTAGCTCTTTGAAAGAGCTATCCAAATAGTCCCACTTAGAATCATAGAACGGTTACAGCACAGGAGGAGGCCATTCGGCCCATCGAGCCCGTGCCGGCTCTCTGCAAGAGCACTTCAGCCAGTCCCACTTCTCTGCCCTTTCCCCGTAGCCCTGCACATATTTTTCCTTCAGGTACTTAACCAACTCCCTTTTGAAAGCCACGATTGAGTCTGCCTCCACCACCCCTTCAGGCCGTGCATTCCAGATCCTAACCCCTCGCTGCGTAAAAACTTTATTTCTCTTGTCGTCTTTGGTTCTTCTGCCAATCACCTTAAATCTGTGTCCTCTGGTTCTCGACCTTTCCACCAATGGGAACAGTTTCTCTCTATCTACTCTGTCTAGACCACTCTACCAAATCTCCTCTCAACCTTCTCTGCTCCAAGGAACCTCATCCCTGGAACCATTTTTGTAAATCTTTCCTGCACCCTCTCCAAGGCCTTCACATCCTCCTTAAAGTACGGTGCCCAGAATTGGACACAATACTCCAGCTGAGGCCGAACCAGTGTTTTAAAAACGCTCATCATAACTTCCTTGCTTTTGTACTCTATTCCTCCAATAATGAAGCCCAGGATCCCGTATGCTTTTTTAAACGCTTTCTCAACCTGCCCTGCCAACTTCAACAATTTGTGCACATATACTCCCAGTTCATGCACCCCCTTTAGGATTGTACCCTTTAGTTTATATTGCCTCTCCTCGTTCTTCTGACCAAAATGTATCACTTCACACTTTCCTGCATTAAACTTCATCTGCCACGTTTCCGCCCATTTCACCAGTCTGTCTATGTCCCCGTGAAGTCTATCACTAACCTCCTCACTGTTCACTATACTTCAAAGTTTTGTGTCATCTGCAAATTTTGAAATTGTGCCCCGTACACCCACGTCCAAGTCATTAATATATATCAAGAAAAGCAGTGGTCCCAGTACCGACCCCTGGGGAACAGCACTGTAAACCTTCCTCCAGTCCGAAAAACCACCGTTCACCACTACTCTCTGTTTCCTGTCGCTTAGCCAATCTCGTATCCATGCTGCCACTGTCCCTTTTATTCCATGGGCTTCAACTTTGCTGCAAGCCTATTATGTGACACTTTATCAAACACCTTTTGGCAGTCCATGTACATTACGTCAACCGCATTGCCCTCATCAACCCTCCATGACCTCATCAAATAACTCGATCAAGTTGGTTAAACTCAATTTGCCTTTAACAAATCCGTTTACTTTAAATGGGATATCATGTCCAATAAACAACAAACTCACATCAAACATTCATTCATGCATTAATCTCCAAAAAGTCTCAATTCAAGTCACAGTTACAGCAACAAGGTTCACCTCTCAGTGTGGAACACTGCTCATCACAACATGCATTTTAACAAGCTCATTAGCCTGTGATTTTCATTCAAAATTGCAATCCCTAATGCACCTGTTGGAATATCAGGGAATCACCATCACTAGAAAGCAGGAGCTGCGATTATACAGCAGCACCAACCCTTCGGGTGCTTCTGCACCAAACAATTAGCACTTCACTTTGTGGTCTGTTTATTCAACCCAAGGGCTCGCTGAATAGCTTGTGGCCTCTTGAACACAGCCAGATAGACAGTGTTGCATAATTCTCAATCAGCATCTCTGGCTCGTCACTCTGCAACGTGCACTCAGTGCTGAGTGACCGCACGCTGAGAGCGACGGCGCGCTGAGCGACCGCGCTCTGAGAGACTGCAGAGTGATCGCACGCAGTGAGTGACCGCGCAGTGTGAGTGACCGCGCAGTGTGAGTGACCGCACGCTGTGAGTGACGGCGCGCTGTGAGTGACCGTACGCTGTGAGTGACCGCAGAGTGAACGCACACTGTGAGTGACCGCGCACAGTGAGTGACCGCGCACAGTGAGTGAACCCAAAGTGACCACACGCTGTGAGTGACCATGCACTGTGAGTGACCGCACGCTGAGTCACCGCACGCTGAGTCACCGCGCACTGTGAGTAACTGCATGGAGTCACCGCACGCTGAGTGACCACGCACTGTGAGTGACCGCAGAGTGAATGCACTCTGTGAGTGACGGCGCATTGTGAGTGACCGCACACTGTGTGACGGCAAAGTGACCGCACGCTGTGACTGACCGCGCGCTGTGAGTGACCGCACGCTGTGAGTGACGGCAAAGTGACCACGCACTATGAGTGACCGCAGAGTGAATGCACTCTGTGAGTGACGGTGCACTGTGAGTGACCGCACGCTGTGTGATGGCAAAGTGACCGCGCGCTGTGAGTGACCGCAGAGTGAATGCACGCTGTGAGTGACGGCAAAGTGACCACGCACTATGAGTGACCGCAGAGTGAATGCACTCTGTGAGTGACGGTGCGCTGTGAGTGACCGCACGCTGTGTGACGGCAAAGTAACCGTGCGCTGTGAGTGACCGCACGCTGTGTGACGGCAAAGTGACCGCGCGCTGTGAGTGACCGCAGAGTGAATGCACTCTGTGAGTGACGGTGCACTGTGAGTGACCGCACGCTGTGAGTGACGGCAAAGTGACCGCGCGCTGTGAGTGACCGCACGCTGTGAGTGACGGCAAAGTGACCGCGCGCTGTGAGTGACCGCACGCTGTGAGTGACGGCAAAGTGACCGCACGCTGTGAGTGACCGCGCGCTGTGAGTGACCGCACGCTGTGAGTGACGGCAAAGTGACCGCGCACTGAGTGACCGCACGCTGTGAGTGACGGCAAAGTGACCGCACGCTGTGAGTGACCGCACGCTGTGAGTGACGAAAATTGACCGCAAGCTGTGAGTGACCGCGCGCTGAGTGACCGCGCGCTGTGAGTGACCGCACGCTGTGAGTGACCGCACGCTGTGAGTGACGGCAAAGTGACCGCACGCTGTGAGTGACCGCGCGCTGTGAGTGACGGCAAAGTGACCGCGCGCTGTGAGTGACCGCGCGCTGTGAGTGACGGCAAAGTGACCGCGCGCTGTGAGTGACCGCGCGCTGTGAGTGACGGCAAAGTGACCGCGCGCTGTGAGTGACCGCAGAGTGAATGCACTCTGTGAGTGACGGTGCACTGTGAGTGACCGCACGCTGTGAGTGACGACAAAGTGACCGCGCGCTGTGAGTGACCGCACGCTGTGAGTGACGGTAAAGTGACCGCGCGCTGTGAGTGACCACACGCTGTGAGTGACGGCAAAGTGACCGCACGCTGTGAGTGACCGCGCGCTGAGTGACCGCACGCTGTGAGTGACGGCAAAGTGACCGCGCGCTGAGTGACCGCACGCTGTGAGTGACGGCAAAGTGACCGCACGCTGTGAGTGACCACGCGCTGTGAGTGACCGCACGTTGTGAGTGACGGCAAAGTGACCGCACGCTGTGAGTGACGGCAAAGTGACCGCACGCTGTGAGTGACCACGCGCTGTGAGTGACCGCACGTTGTGAGTGACGGCAAAGTGACCACACGCTGTGAGTGACCGCACGCTGTGAGTGACGGCAAAGTGACCGCACGTTGTGAGTGACCGCGCGCTGTGAGTGACCGCGCGCTGTGAGTGACCGCGCGCTGTGACTGACCGCGTGCTGTGAGTGACCGCACGCTGTGGGGGGCACACTCACTACAGCTGAATTCAGGGCTTGTTGTTCCAATCCTTCTGGGATCAGTACGTTCGTGGGAAATGATATTGCCTCAGAGGATCAAGATGTTGAATCAGGTTGGGTGGAGATAAGGAATAATATGGGGAGAACGTCGCTGGTGGGTATAGTCTATAGGTCCCCTAACAGTAGCTACACTGTTGGATGGAGTATAAATCATGTAATAATGGAACGGCAATAATCATGGGCGATTTTAACCTTCATATTAATTGTTGGACCATGCAAATTGGCCAGGGTAGCCTTGAGGAAGAGTTCATAGAGTGTATCCGGGATAGTTTCCTTGAACAGTACGTTCCGGAACCAACCAGGGAGCAGGCTATCTTAGAGCTGGTAATGTGTAATGAGACAGGATTAATAATTGATCTGCTAGTAAAGGATCCTCTAGGAATGAGTGACCATAACATGGTTCAATTTCAAATTCAGTTGGAGGGTGAGAAAGTTGGTTCTCAAACCAGTGTCCTGCTTAAATAAAGGAGACTACAAAGGTATGAAGGCAGAGTTGGCTAAAGTGGACTGGGAAAATAGATTAAAGTGTAGGACAGTTCATGAGCAGTGGCAGACATTTGAGGAGATATTTCATAACTCCCAACAAAAATATATCCCAATGAGAAGGAAAGGTTGTAAGAGAAGGGATAACCATCCGTGGCTAACTAAGGAAATAAGGGACGGTATCAAATTGAAAACTAGGGCATACAATGTGGCCAAGACTAGTGGGAAGCCAGGGGATTGGGAAACTTTTAAAAATGAACAAAGAACGATTAAAAAAATAATGGAGGGAAGATAGATTATAAAAGTAAACGAGCACAAAATATAAAAACAGATAGTAAGAGTTTCTACAGATACATAAAAAGGAAAAGAGTGGCAAAAGTAAATGTTGGTCCCCTGGAGGATGAGACTGGGAAATTAATAATGGTGAACAGGGAAATGGCAGAGACGTTGAACAAATATTTTGTATCGGTCTTCACAGTAGAAGATACTAAAAACATCCCAATAGTGGATAATCAAGGGGCTATAGGGAGGGAGGAACTTAATACAATCACTATCACTAATGAAGTAGTACTCGGTAAATCATAAGCAGTCCCTGGACTTGCTTCCACATGGGTTCACAGATGTTTCAATGAAGGACCCGATGTTCCAGTCCTGAACTCCAATTGAATGGGTGGAAGATGCCAGTGCGTGGATTTTTTTTAACGTGTGGTGACCGTTGCACAGCAGCCACTACACAGGCTCGGTAAAATAATGGGACTAAAGGCGGACAAGTCCCCTGGACCTGATGGCTTCCATCCCAGTGGCTGCAGAGATAGTGGATGCATTGGTTGTAATCTACTAAAATTCCCTGGATTCTGGGGCGGTTCCAGCGGATTGGAAACGCGCAAATGTAACATCCGTTTTTAAAAAAGGAGGCAGACAAAAACCAGCAAACTATAGACAATTAGCCTAACATCTGTGGTTAGGAAAATGCTGGAGACCATTATTAAGGAAGCAGTAGCGGGGCATTTGGAAAAGTATAATTTAATCAAGCAGAGTCAGCATGGTTTTATGAAAGGGAAATCATGTTTGACAAATTTGCTGGAGTCCTTTGAGGATGTAACGAGCAGGGTGGATAAGGGGGAACCTGTGGATGTGGTGTATTTGGATTTCCAGAAGGCATACAATAAGGTGCCACATAAAAGGTTACTACATAAGATAAAAGTTTGAATAGAGAATTGGCTAACTAACAGAAAACAGAGAGTTGGGATAAATGGGTCATTTTCTGGTTGACAAACAGTAACTAGTGGGGTGCCGCAGGGATCGGTGCTGGGTCCTCAACTATTTACAATCTATATTAATGACTTGGATTGCTGATGATACAAAGATGGGTGGGAAAGCAAATTGTGAGGAGGACACAAAAAATCTGCAAAGCGATATAGACAGGCTAAGTGAGTGGGCAAAAATTTGGCAGATGAAGTATAATGTGGGAAAATATGATAGAAAAGCAAATTATAATTTAAATGATGAAAATTTGAAAAGTGCTGCAATACAGAGAGACCTGGGGGTCCTTGTGCATCAAACACAAAAAGTTAGTATGCAGGTAGAGCAAGTAATCAGGAAGGCAAATGGAATGTTGGCCTTTATTGCAAGGGGGATGGAGTATAAAAGCAGAGAATTCCTGCTACAACTGTACCGGATATTGGTGAAGCCACACCTGGAGTACTGCGTACAGTTTTGGTCTCCGTATTTAAGGAAGGATATACTTGCATTGGAAGCTGTTCAGAGAAGGTTCACTCGGTTGATTCCGGAGATGAGGGGTTTGACTTATGAAGATAGGTTGAGTAGGTTGGGCCTATACACATTGGAGTTCAGAAGAATGAGAGGTGATCTAATCGAAACATACAAGGAAATGAGGCGGCTCGACAAGGTGGATGCAGAGAGGATATTTCCACTCATAGGGGAAACTAAAACTGGGGGGCATAGTCTCAGAATAAGGGGCCGTCCATTTAAAACTGAGATGAGGAGGAATTTCTTCTCTGAGGGTTGTAAATCTGTGGAATTCTCTACCCCAGAGAGCTGTAGAGGCTGAGTCATTGAATATATTTAAGGTGGAGATAGACAGATTTTTGAGCGATAAGGGAGTAAAGGGTTATAGGGGAGTGGGCAGGGAAGTGGAGCTGAGTCCATGATCAGGTCAGCCATGATCTTATTGAATGGTGGAGCAGGCTCAAGGGGCCAAATGGCCTACTCCTGCTCCTGTTTTTTATGTTCTTAAGTTCTCTTTCTGTAGCATTTTCTCCTGTGAGTCTTTGACTCGCTGCCTGTCAAAGCGGGAGCTGCTGGTGGAAAGCATTGCACCTCCTGCGTCTGTCTGCAGTAAGATACACGCAGGATTCACAGTGACCTCACTGGCTTTAGATTCACCATTGGAAAATTTAAAAGTGTGATTAGAAAACAATCTTGGGCAATCTGTTCGTTAATATACGGTATGGGGGAATACTGGTGTCATGGATATGTTGTTGGAGCAGTAACCCGGAAAATGGCACTTCCGATCCCACTGTGGCAGTTTGAGAATTGTCCCACACCAACATGGTTGACACTTAACTCCCGTCTGAAGTGGCCAAACTAAACTACTCAATGGGTGGAAAGCAGCGGCTCACCGCCATCTTCTCCAGGTGATTAGGGATGGGCAATAAACGCGGCCTTGCCCGCAATGCCCACATCCCCAGAATGATTTTGTTCGAAAGCCTCCACCGTTCTCTGTGCCACTCGATAATGAAAAAGTAATGCAGAGTGTTAGTTCAAGCTGAACCATGACCAGAGGGCAAGGGGCAGAGGTCACAGGTGAAAGGCAAATTTAGGGCCAGTGCCAGCAAGAATTTCTTCACACCACTGATCAAAACTTGCAACACAAAGCCCTGTTGATCGACATGCTGGCAGGGACAGAAAACATGTAGCTTAGTTTGTATTTAATCTCCATAAAAGGAGCAGCATGGAGGCAGGCCACTGCAAAGTACAGCGTGAGCCAGTTCAGGAGGGTGACGATTTGGAGGAGGGCGACAGGATTTAACGTCACCATAATCCAGGACGGTGATTGGAGCGCGGGCAGGTACAGCAGGAGCGGCAAGGTCGGGGCAAAGGAGTGGCGAGAGATTGCGGAGCGATGTGATCGGGGCCCAGGAGAAGCGTGGGCCCAGCTGAGGCAAGGGCCCAGGGGCAGCACAGGACAGCCCACACTGTGATATGTGTGCGCACTAGGTCTATGCAGCAGAGCTGGTCTCCAGTTGACTTGGTTAATTCCTGGGATGTCGGGACTGACATATCAAGAAAGACTGGATCAACTGGGCTTGTATTCACTGGAGTTCAGAAGAATGAGAGGGGACCTCATAGAAACGTTTAAAATTCTGACGGGTTTAGACAGGTTAGATGCAGGAAGAATGTTCCCAATGTTGGGGAAGTCCAGAACCAGGGGTCACAGTCTAAGGATAAGGGGCAAGCCATTTAGGACCGAGATGAGGAGAAACTTCTTCACCCAGAGAGTGGTGAACCTGTGGAATTCTCTACCACAGAAAGTTGTTGAGGCCAATTCACTAAATATATTCAAAAAGGAGTTAGATGTAGTCCTTACTACTCGGGGGATCAAGGGGTATGGCGAGAAAGCAGGAATGGGGTACTGAAGTTGCATGTTCAGCCATGAACTCATTGAATGGCGGTGCAGGCTCCAAGGGCCGAATGGCCTACTCCTGCACCTATTTTCTATGTTTCTATGTTAATTCCTTGCCACTGGACCAAGAACTGGCTCTGTCAATCCCGTGTGGTGGCTGGTGTGCAACGGTCACCACACGTTAAAAAAATCCATGCACAGGCATCTTCCACCCTTCAACATGTAGTTCGGGATCTGGAATATTAGGTCCTTCATTGAAACACCTTTGAACTCATCCCTTTTTGGTGTGGAAGCAAGTCATCCTCGATACAAGGGACCGCCTAAGAAGAACCTGGGCTGAATGGCCTCAGTCATCTGTATTGGTCTTGTGATTCACACAACACATTCATGTGATGAGCATCGGAAAGGGAGAGAACCCACTATTTCACAAACATATAACTTGCCGAAAAATCAAGCTATATTTTCTCTCCCTCTGGAGTACAGTTCACCATCCTTCACCATCTCTCACAACTGGACAATCTTCACATGAACCGAGATAGTGTTCCTTGATTCCTATCCTACCCGCACATCGGAACAGCAACTTGGAATTACACAGTGCCTTTATTGTAGTGAAATTGCCCAAGACGATTCACATGAGCGCAATCAGACAAAAATTGACACCTAGCCAAAGGAGGAGAAATTAGGACCAAAAGTTTGGTCAAAGAGGTCGGTTTTAAGGAGCGTCTTAAAGGAAAACCGGAAGGTCACAAAGTGGAGAAGTTTAGGGAGGGAATTCCAGAGCTTGGGGCCCAGGTAGCTGAAGGCTAGGTAACCGATGGTGGGACGAAGGGAGCGGGGGATAAACAAGAGGGCATTCTGAACACAGAGACCATGGAGGGGTGTAGTGCTGGAGGAGATTACAGAGATAGGGGGGCAAGACTACGGAGGGAGGGGGGAGGGAGGGGAGTGAGGGAGCGAGTGAGGGGAGAGTGAGGGAGGAGTGAGGGGGGAGTGATGGAGGGAGTGAGGGGAGAGTGAGGGGGGAGTGAGGGGGAGTGAGGGGAGAGTGAGGGGAGAGTGAGGGGAGAGTGAGGGGAGAGTGAGGGGAGAGTGAGTGAGGGAGAGTGAGTGAGGGGAGAGTGAGTGAGGGGAGAGTGAGTGAGGGGAGAGTGAGTGAGGGAGGGAGTGAGTGAGGGAGGGAGTGAGGGAGATGAGTGAGGGAGGGAGTGAGGGGAGAGGGAAGGAGGGAGTGAGGGGAGAAGGAGGGAGTGAGGGGAGAGGGAGGGAGTGAGGGGAGAGGGAGGGAGGGAGTGAGGGGAGAGGGAGGGAGGAGTGAGGGGAGGGAGGGAGGGAGTGAGGGGAGAGGGAGGGAGGGAGTGAGGGGAGAGGGAGGGAGTGAGGGGAGAGGGAGGGAGGGGAGGGGAGGGAGGGAGGGAGGGGAGAGGGATGGGGGAGTGAGGGGAGAGGGAGGGTGGAGTGAGGGGAGAGGGAGGGTGGAGTGGAGGGGAGAGGGAGGGAGGGAGGGAGGGAGAGGGAGGGAGGGAGGGAGGGAGGGGAGAGGGAGGGGAGGGAGTATGGGGAGAGGGAGGGAGGGAGTGAGGGGAGAGGGGGAGAGGGAGTGGAGTGAGGGGGAGGGAGGGGGAGGGGGGGAGGGAGGGGGAGGGAGGGAGGGAGGGGGGAGGGAGGGAGGGGAGAGGGGAGAGGGAGGGAGGGAGAGGGGAGAGGGAGGGAGGGAGTGAGGTGAGAGGGAGGGAGGGAGTGAGGAGGGAGGGAGTGAGGGGAAGGGAGGGAGGGAGTGAGGGGAGAGGGAGGGAGGCCGAG